>NW_023494786.1:3528287-3673287 GCF_904425465.1 Colossoma macropomum | reverse complement strand
CAGTATGAATGGCAAGCAGCTGAATTATAGTCGAAGTACGTTTCCTTAACTTTTTTCACCACCGTGATGTTTTTGTTAATTCTTAAAAGCTGAAAACAGTGGCATCTTCCTCTACAACTTTCTGAATGATAATGATAATTGTCTAAATCAAATGATTGATAATGTTTGGCAGCAAAGGTTTTAACTGTGAACAGTTACAACTTCGGTACAGTGGGTGGCGGGGGGAAGAAGTCTAGCCGTTCACTCGCAACACCACAATCCAGCAGGAGTTCGCTAACGTTAGCTATTTTCATATAAGGGCTGTAAGAACACCAGCATTAGTAGATAATTGCAAAATGTTTGACGTTACAATACATTTAATTTTCATAGTGCTTTGTAGAAAATAGCTTAACAGAAAGATTAATTAATACCATTTATGTACTTCAATGATAAAATCAACAATTGTTAATACTTAAAAATGTTAACTAAATATGGAATGCAACATCTAAAAGTACCTTTGTTGACCGTAGTAATTAAATCTGCTTATGTAAGTTATTCTTGTATATAAAGTAATTCTTAATATGCATATTTTTCTTAATCTAGTCTACATTTGCTTTGACTGCTTTTTAGTTATTTTTGTAAACATCGCTAAATTAAACTGTGAGTTAGGGACTGCGTGTGATTTTCTATATTAAATGAGTTTTTGGCCCTGCTCTGTGTTCTTCTCTGCATTCCTCTCATTTTGATGGTGGACCTACACTGTGTGCATTTGCAGGTCTGAAGGCTGGAATGACCGGTTCTCTGTCCAGTAGTTCAGTAATCAGCCGACTGCTGGTCAATGCTGATCCATTCAGCTGTGACTTGGACAACTTGTGAGTTTCATTCATTATCACTCCATCATCGTGCTTCCATCGTTATCACTCTATGTTCATCCCTCAGTCATTCCCCCATCATCATAGCTCTATCATAGCTTTATCATCATAACTCCATCACACTTCCATTATCACACCTACTTCACACCTCCATTATCATACCTCCGTTGTACCTCCATCATACATCCATCTTTATATCTCCCTCATTCCTCTGTCATCATACTTCTATCATCATACCGTCATCATACCTCCATCATCATGCCGTCATCATACCTTCATCATACCTCCACCATCATACCTGTCATCATACCTCCATCATCATACCTCCATCATCATGCCGTCATCATACCTTCATCATACCTCCACCATCATACCTCCATCATCATACCTCCATCATCATACTTGCATCATACCTCCATCATCATACCTCCATCATCATACCGTCATCATACCTCCATCATCGTACCTTCATCATACCTTCATCATACCTCCATCATCGTACCTTCATCATACCTCCATCATCATACCGTCATCATACCGTCATCAAACCTCCATCATCGTATCTTCATCATACCACCATCATCATAACTTCATCACACCACCATCATCATACCGTCATCATACCGCCGTCATCGTACCTTCATCATACCTCCATCGTCATACTTTCATCATACTTCCATCATCATACCTTCATCATACTTCCATCATCATACCTTCATCATACCTCCATCATCATACCATCATCATACTTTCATCATACCTTCATCATACTTCCATCATCATACCTCCACCATCATACCATCATCATATCTACACCATCATACTTGTCATCATACCTCCTTCATCATACCTCCACCATCATACCTGTCATCATACCTCCTTCATCATACCTCCACCATCATACCTGTCATCATACCTCCATCATCATACCATCATACTTGTCATCATACCTTCATCATACCTCCACCATCATACCGTCATCATACCTCCATCATCGTACTGTCATCATACCTCCATCATACCTCCATTGTCGTACCTTCATCATACCTCCATCATCATACCATCATACCGCCATCATCATACCGCCATCATCGTACCTTCATCATACCTCCATCATTCCTTCATCATACCTTCATCATTCCTTCATCATACTTCCATCATCATACCTCCACCATCATACCTGTCATTATACCTCCATCATCATACCTTCATCATATCTCCACCATCATACTTGTCATCATACCTCCTTCATCATACCTTCATCATACCTCCACCATCATACCTTCATCATACCTCCACCATCATACCTGTCATCATACCTCCACCATCATACCTTCATCATACCTCCACCATCATACCTTCATCATACCTCTACCATCATACCTGTCATCATATCTCCATCATCGTATCTTCATCATACCTCCATCATACCTCCATCATACCTCTATCATCATACTTACATCATCATACTTGCATCATTCCTCCATCGTACTTGTCATCATATCTCCATCATCTTTTTCATCCCTAAATCGTCATACTTCCATCATCACTCCATCATCATAACTCCATCCTCCCTCCAGCACCATACCTCCATCATATCTCCATCATCATACCTCATCATACCTCTTCATCCCTCCATCATCCCTTGATCAGCATCCCTCTATCATCACACCTCCATCAATATACCTCATCATTCATCCATCACCCCATCGTTCTCACTCCACCATCATGCCTCCTCAATCATCCCACCAACATCCCTCCTTCATTCTTTCCCCTTCATCAACTCTGCATCATCCTTTCCCCTCACCATCCCTTATTCATCGTCTCTCCATCATTCTGCCTCCTCAGTCCTCTCTGCTTCTTTATCATTCTCCCTCCCCCATCATCTCTCTTTGTTTATCATGGTCTGATAATCTCTCCTTTATTTCTCACTCCTGTTTTCTCTCTGCAGTGACTGCTACACTGAGAAATGCGTAATGAATAATTATTTTGGAATCGGACTGGACGCCAAGATTTCACTGGACTTCAACAACAAGAGAGATGAACATCCTGAAAAGTGCAGGTAACACACACACACACACAGTCACACTGTAACACACACAATCACACCATAACATACACACACATGCCGTTAGGTCTGTAACGGTCTGTAGTGGTAGTATGCTGACCCCAGTGGTGGACGTGTCATTGCCTTTTGTTGTCGTGAAATCACAGTTAAGTGCATTTTAAAACTTTTATACCAACTGTGCAGCAAACACTGCTACAGTGCTCACAGTGCAGGCAGGTATCGAGATGTGGTACTTCTATGGTACCAGTCGAGTCACTGAAGTACTATCACACTAACTGTATGTGTCTGATTCAGAAGCCGTACTAAGAACCTGATGTGGTACGGAGTCCTGGGAACGAAAGAGCTGCTGCACAGAACCTACAAGAACCTGGAACAGAGAGTTCTGCTGGAGGTGAGAGAGTGAGACAGACTAGATCTGAGTACACAGGCAGTGTTTTTGTGAGAGATGTTTGATCTGTGTGTGTGTGTGTGTGTGTGTGTGTGTGTGTGTGTGTGTGCGCAGTGTGATGGTCGGCCGATTCCTCTTCCGAGTCTGCAGGGCATCGCTGTGCTCAACATTCCCAGTTACGCTGGAGGAACCAACTTCTGGGGTGGAACTAAAGAGGACGATGTAAGAATCCCAAACCAAAACATACCTCATGTCCCTCTTTTCCTTTTTCCTTTACCCCATCCCTCTTTTTCTTATTCGCTTACCCCGTCCCTCTGTTCCTTTTTTCTTTACCCCATTCGTCTTTTCCTTATTCGCTTACCCCGTCCCTCTATTCCTTTTTCCTTTACTCCATCCCTCTTTTCCTTATTCACTTACCCCGTCCCTCTATTCCTTTTTCCTTTACCCCATCCCTCTTTTCCTTATTCGCTTACCCCGTCCCTCTGTTCCTTTTTTCTTTACCCCATTCGTCTTTTCCTTATTCGCTTACCCCGTCCCTCTATTCCTTTTTCCTTTACTCCATCCCTCTTTTCCTTATTCGCTTACCCCGTCCCTCTATTCCTTTTTCCTTTACCCCATCCCTCTTTTCCTTATTCGCTTACCCCGTCCCTCTATTCCTTTTTCCTTTACCACATCCCTCTACTCCTTATTCCCATATCATGTCTCTCTATTCCTTATTCCCCTATCACGTCCCTTTATTCCTTATTCCCTTATCATGTCCCTCTATTCCTTATTCCCTTATCATGTCCCTCTATTCCTTATTCCCTTATCACGTCCCTTTATTCCTTATTCCCTTATCACGTCCCTCTATTCCTTATTCTCTTACCCTGTCCCTCTGTTTCTTATTCCCTTACCCTGTCCCTCTATTCCTTACTCTCTTCCCCTGTCCCTCTATTCTTTATTCTCTTACCCTGTCCCTCTATTCCTTATTCTCTTCCCCTGTCCCTCTATTCCCCATTCTCTTACCCTGTCCCTCTGTTCCTCATTCTCTTACCCTGTCCCTCTATTCCTTATTCCCTTACTTTGTCCCTCTATTCCTTATTCCCTTACTTTGTCCCTCTGTTTCTTATTCCCTTACCCCATCCCTCTATTCCTTATTCCCTTACACCATCCCTCTGTTTCTTATTCCCTTACCATGTCCTCTTGTTCACTCCTTACCACTTTTTCTATTCTGTGTTCTCCTAAACCATCTTTCTGTTCCTTATTCCTTTATCCCATTCCTCTATTCTTTTTTCTCTAACCTTGTCACTCTATTTTTTATTCTCGTCCCTGGCATTAATGGTTGTGTTTGTATCTTACAGACGTTCGCTGCTCCGTCGTTTGATGATAAGATTTTGGAGGTGGTGGCTGTGTTCGGCAGCATGCAGATGGCTGTATCTCGTGTCATAAACCTGCAGCATCATCGAATAGCTCAGGTAACACAAACACACAAACATTTGTTTGAATACTTTATTAGGACATGGGATCATAAATATGTCCTGTATTTATTACGTATCCTTCAGCTGTATCTCTTAAATACTAACTTCATATGAGATATATGAATATGTATTAAACATATGTACTTACATGTGATGGATATATTAGATGTATGTAAGAATCTGTATAATAGTTTTGATATGTGTTTTTTGTATTATATCTTTGTGTGTAATAATGTCTCATATATTTTACTTATGGAGTAACATGTATATAATAAGAGCTTTAATGTTAGTCTGAGCAACAAAAGAAATGATTTTGTATAAAATGTGTTGAAATGTGTGAGTTGCAGCTGATCTTGTACGTACATGTTTCTGCAGTGCCGTACGGTAAAGATCACCATCCTGGGGGACGAGGGCGTACCTGTACAGGTGGACGGAGAGGCGTGGATTCAGCCTCCAGGATACATCAGGATCGTCCACAAGAACCGCACACAGACACTCACCAGAGACAGGGTACACACACACACACACACACACAAATTGTATACACACACACAGATCTTAGTAATATAGACTGTAATACAGCAGTTCCGGCCATGCAGGCTGATTGGTTGAGAAGCGTTGTAGCTGTGCTGTTATTTCGCCATAACATCACGGTTTTTCACAAACACTGTATCCCTCCGCTGAGACGCCGTTGCTAAGCGACGACTCTGGCAGCTGTAGGAGTTTTTACTTCTTACTTTGCCACAAACAGAAAACGGACACTTTTAAGATCTCATTTGACCGACAGCCGATTTGGTCAGACTCTGAAGATGAGACTTCACTAAATTCCCAAACTGTCATCACCACTGAGCAGCTTTTCAGTCGGCAGCTGTGACAGAAGAACAGCTAAACAACTTGGAATCAGCCAGAAATGAACCCAATACCATTCGCCGAACTAAATGGGCTGTAAGATGCTTTACAGACTGGCTGGAACAAAACAACATTAATACTGATCTGGCAAAAACTGACAAAACTGAGCTGAACTTGATATTGCGACAGTTTTATGGCTCAGTCCGATTTGGTCAGACTCTGAAGATCAGACTACACGTTTGGCGAATGGTATTAGGTTCATTTCTGGCTGATTCCAGGTTGTTTAGCTGTTCTTCTGTCACAGCTGCCGACTGAAAAGCTGCTCAGTGGTGATGGCAGTTTGGGAATTTAGTGTATGGAGCTGGAGAACGAACTGCCGGCTGCGCAGTGAGTGGGCGGAGTTCGTTACTCTGACGTAGCAACAAGCTGCTTGTTAAGGAACTGTAATTTCGTCTCGTGCCTGCGAACAAATCACAGCCATGATGTTATTTTGTGACAACATACTCCCTCTCGTGTTCTATTGCTTAAATAAAAAAAACATTTCTGTTTGAACTTTCTGTTCCACCTTAAGTGGTGCAGCAGTTACACTGTAGTGCCTGCAGGCGTCAGAATGTAACTGCTGCTCCATTTAAGATGGAATGGAAAATATAAATAAGAAGCCAGCTTTAAACTGATATATTTATATATATATATGTGTGTGTGTGTGTGTGTGTGTGTGTGTGTGTGTTGCAGGCATTTGAGAACACTCTAAAGTCGTGGGAAGATAAGCAGAAGTGTGATTTCCCACGGCCCGTATCCCAGCATGCCATTCAGCCTGAGACCGTCTCCGAGGAGGAGACGACTCAGATCAGCCTTTTCGGCCAATCAGCAGGAGCGCTGATACACAGGTACACTAATACACAGGTGTATCAAACACTGAGACTGAGCCTCTTCATGGAGAGTGCTTGAAGGGAAATTCCACTGATTTTTTTTTTATTTTCTGTACAGTTCAGTGGTTGATCTAGTTCATTGTAGAGACTCTTTACAGTAGTGGTGATAGGAACCAGGGGTCGCCATGACTACAACACAAATATAGACATTTTATTTACTATCCAGAACCACCAGTGAACCTACACGAGTCTTCTGAGCTTATATGGAATGTTGATGATGGAAAATAGTGGAAAATCTGAAATAATAAGTTTTCTTTGGGGACTATTTTGCCTCACAGCGCCCTGCATGTATCCCTCCACCATGAATGGAGTTGAAGACTAAATCAGTATTTATTGTGTGTCTGTGTTTTCAGCATTAGGGAGGTCGCTCAGACTCACCCCAGTGTGGAGCAGGAGTTGGCGCATGCGGTGAACGCGAGCTCCAAAGCCATGGACATGGTGTACGCCGACTCCAAAAACAACACGGTCAGTATGCACGTCTGTGAATGTGCACAGGAATGAGTCTTTATTTTCATCCATATCATTGGCCATTTAGTCAGTAGAGCTACTCAGACCACCCTTCACTCCAACGTTCTACTCTTTGTACAGCAGCTGGGGGGCGCTGCTGAGTGATCAATTTTTTATTCGTTTTAGCAAAAAAAAATCAAGAATTAAACTAGAAGGGCAAAGTTTGTGAATGAACTTTAAATAGGCTGGACAGTGCTGTGGAATCCCAGGTGGTTGCTAAGGTGAGGCTAGGCTCTTGCCTTGGTATCCCAGGTGGTTGCTAAGGTGTGGCTAGGCCGTTACCATAGTATCCCAGGTGGTTGCTAAGGTGCGGCTAGACCATTGCTTTGGTATCCCAGGTGGTTGCGAAGGTGAGGCTAGGCTCTTGCCTTGGTATCCCAGGTGGTTGCTAAGGTGTGGCTTGGCCATTACCATGGTATCCCAGGTGATTGCTAAGGTGTGGCTAGGCCATTGCCATGGTATCCCAGGTGGTTGCTAAGGTGTGGCTAGGCCATTGCCTTGGTATCCCAGGTGTTTGCTAAGGTGAAGCTAGGCTCTTGCCTTGGTATCCCAGGTGGTTGCTAAGGTGAGGCTAGGCTCTTGCCTTGGTATCCCAGGTGTTTGCTAAGGTGAGGCTAGGCTCTTGCCGTGGTATCCCAGGTGGTTGCTAAGGTGTGGCTAGGCCATTGCCATGGTATCCCAGGTGGTTGCTAAGGTGTGGCTAGGCCATTGCCTTGGTATCCCAGGTGGTTGCTAAGGTGAAGCTAGGCTCTTGCCTTGGTATCCCAGGTGGTTGCTAAGGTGTGGCTAGGCTCTTGCCTTGGTATCCCAGGTGTTTGCTAAGGTGAGGCTAGGCTCTTGCCTTGGTATCCCAGGTGGTTGCTAAGGTGTGGCTAGGCCATTGCCTTGGTATCCTACTATCTAACCCCAGGTAGTAAGAGGATAGAAGGCCACTGCTGGGTCGCTGAGGGCAAAGCTGGTGGCCCACTGGCTTTTTACTCAGCGTTTTCTGGGCGGCCCTCTGGTGGTTAAACAGAGTGTTAGACAAAATGCCACTTTTCGTCGCTCACTTTCCACTCACAGTTCAGTTTCCTTCATTTCTTTCTTTCGTTGTCTTTTGTAAATTAGTTTAGTAAGTAACTTTTAACAGCCATATCATAAATAAAGCCTGTTATACAGCTGTAACCAATCTAGCACAGCATCAGCAACAACATTTTAAACCAAATAATTAAAAATTTTACTTATATATTTTTTTCTCTCAGTAGTTTGTAATATTTGTCTCCGTTTATTTTCCAAAATAAAAGACTGTATGCGTTAAAAAAAAACCTTTTTGAAGAGATTAAAAACTAGTTAGGCCTTGAATCTGAGAACCTTGCGCTGTAGCAGAGTGTTTGTGTGTGTTTAGGGTCTGACGTGCAGTGTGGTGGTCCAGATGGTCAGTAATGTGAAGGCTCTCCACAGTGAAACTGAGCTGCTGCTAGCAGGCAAGATGTGCCTGGTAAGTACACGATAACGTGTCGACTGATTCTCTCAAAATGATGACTTTTCAGTAGAATTCTCTTTACTGTATGTGGACCCAAGACGCCTGCTAATGAAGCTCACCTGGCTGAGTCAGTTACTAACAGTGGCTGCTAGCAATGTGCACACTGTGCTAAAAGCACATTCAGTATTGAACAATATTAAATTATTTTATTTGTACACTTTAGAATGGCGATTCGCAAGTTTATTCTATTAATTTCATGTTCAATTTTCCATTTATTTTTACTGTTTTTTTTGTAGCTTACAGTATCTTTGAGAACATTGAGGCTAACTCTTTAGCATTAGCTAGAAATCAGCTAGCCTGTTATCCTCGCTATAGTAGCTTTAACCAACATGTTGCTGAACGTTACTGAAAAAGGTCTCTAGTTGATTTTAGTGAAATATGATTTGGCCGTTTAAGCTCAATGAGAACGTTTGTGTGTGTTTAGCAGCTGGACCCGCCGCAGCGAGAGCAGCTGGACAGCGCTTTAGCCTCTGTAGCTCTGCAGCTGCGCAGGCTGGCAGAAATCAGCTGGCTCAGCGCGGTAATCGAGCCGGCCGACGACGAGGTACGCACTGTCTACACATGCTCCACACACACTCTACACACTGACCACACACTAAAATGAAACAGAGCAGGCGAGCTGATGGAACTCCAACACTGCTGAGGCGCTGATGAGGAATGCCAGGCTGTGATATTCAGACTGAGAACTTGTAGAGAGGAGAATTCCCACTCTGCGGTGTCTTCCAAGTTTCTCACACACTAGAGGGCGCTCCCGAGCGAGTCCAAAATGAATGGGTTAATATGGAGCATTTGAGCAAAATCATAGTTTATAAATGCTGAAACATTTTTAATGTAAAAGAATGCAACAATTTCTTGAACACAGAACAGCATAAAACATTTTAACACTGCTGTTACATTTTAAGAGCTTTTAAAGTCGAGTTATAGGAGTTTAAAACGCCGCCTCATGTACGTTCATGACGTCAGTGAGCGCGAACAGCCAATGAGCTGCTCCACTCACCAACCAATCAGCACTCAGTAGCAGTAATGCCCGCCTTCTGCTGCCCAAAACCCGTTTGCTGTAGAAAAAAAGAAACATACAGGTGAGTTTTCTTTGCTGTTTTAGTGAAATCCATCCTTCTACTTTCTAAAATTAAAGGAAAGTTCTGGTTCAGTGACTAGAAACTATTTTAACTTTTAGTTTTTAGACGTTGAGCTCCAGTCACTCCCATTCATTGGGGACTCACTCGCGGGCGCCCTCTGCTGTTTAGCAGTCCTGTTTTTGATATAACGGGGGAAATAGGAAGTGGCCAGGCTCCTCAGAAACCAGCTCCGATTCAGACAAGTACGCTAGGTTAGCCTCGGTGTGCTAATCAGCTAACCATGCAAACTTAATAATGCAAAATGTGTTTTTGGGATGTTTGACCATAACGTAAATGAATTTTGAGTATAATTGCCATGTCTGGCTGTAAGCTTTGATTAAAAACTGATTTGTTGCCTGTTTTTGTTGCTAGCTGTGCAGCCGTTAGCTTGCTAGCTCATACAGAAAACAAGTGTAAAATGTATGAAAATGGCCAAAAAATGTTTGGACGTGTGTTTGGAGTAATGTTTGCAATGAAACATATTTTTATGTGCGGCATACATTTCAAATACTTCGTTTAATTGCAAAAATGATTCCAAACACACTTCCAAACATTTTTTGGCCATTTTCCAGTTTCCCTCATATTGGTGCCAAGCTAGCAGAGCTAATCAGCGTGGGTGGTCCTTATCGCCCATTCAGACTGTTTTCATGACTTTGATATTTACCTCGCTAATGCTAATGTTACACTGTCATGCAGTTAGCTTTAGCTAGCATGGCTAACTGCGGTCCTGTCTGTTTTTTAGAAATAGTGCTATTCATTACAAAATAGGTCAGGAATGATAAAAAAAATCAGCAAATTCAAGGATGATCAGTGTTTCAGTACCACTAAATTAATAGCCAGGTAGGTATCCTACTGTTAGCATTAACCGCCAGGTAAAGATACCTTAACGTTAATTAGCTAGCTAGCTGTTAGCCACAAAAGCTTGATACCAGTTTTATCACAGTAGATATGAATACAGAATAACAGGCGAATGTCTGAGTGAACCGCAGAAACATTGCAGGTGATGCAGCACCTCCTATTCATTGTTAACTCATGGTAACTAACAGCAGGGGGCGCTCTAACCCCTGTTTCTTCTCTACGGCTGCCTGATTCTCTGTGTGTTGTGTGTGTGTGCGCAGGGGAACCCAATGGATTTCTCCAAGCGGAGCCGGAGCGCTAAATTCCGCCTTGTTCCCAAATTTAAGAGGGACAAAAACAACAAGAATAAGGAGATGTTTGCCACCCTCAACCTGCCAGGTAGGACTTCTTACCTGAACATTCCCACCTGCTCCTGTGCCTGCCTTTCAGTCACTCTGGAGTGATAGAGCTCCAATACCTTTGGGATGAGTTCCAGAACTGACCATCCAACATCAGTACCTGACCTCACTAATGCTCAATCAAATCCTCACAGCAATGTTCAACATTTAGAGCCTTTCCAGAAGAGTAGAGGCTGTTACTGCAGCAGACGTGTGGACATGCAGTGTATCTGCTAACAGACTTAATACTAGAGCTCTAAGAAGAGCAGAAAGAGTCTTGCATGAACAAAGTTACTGAGGTTTTTCAAATAAAAGCCAGTATTGATCAGTAAGTTCTGGCTACAGATTATATTGGGAAACCTTGCTCACTTGCACAGACGGGCCACTAGGTGGCGCCAAATACACCATTAAAGTCACGTTGTCGTTCTGTAGTTGGCGTCCTGATCTAAGCAGGTTTTCTCTAAGGGAAAAATGAATGGCATTGTTGACAATCACCACTGTGGTAAACAACCTTGATGCGTTTTTTTGATGTAGCCTTAAAATAATTCTATAATTAAACTACAACACTGTTATTTACCAACATCGGCAACTCGAACTGCAGCCTAAGCGAGCGTTTTGATGACGTCTTCTCAAGCGCAAAAGCGCTTCTTAATCTCTTCAACTCATTGAGACCACCGGTGGTTCCAAAACGCGCTTCATCATATTCTTCATAACTGTCATATTTCATAAGCTACGGTCAAAAGGTGGGGGTCGTATGAGAGCTGTAACGGTCTTCTTTCCAGTCAAATAGACGGGTGATGTAATTTTAAATCCTTATAATAAAAGAAGCTGAACTCAATTTTTTTTGTCTATTGAAAGTCGACCCATTTTTCCACAAATCTGGGCTATAAACTATAAACAGATGGCGTCTCTTCAGTGATCTGCTCTGTAACAATTATTTTTATAAAATAATACAAAGAGCGTCTAAGATTTTTGGCTTTCAGCAGTAAATTGTAAGCATATAGCGATATGTGTGATCATAAAACACGTTCTGTTAATTTGAGGGGAGCATTTACAATAAAAAAAAAAATAAAAATAAAAATTTACATTTCTTTCCTGCAGTTACTGAATAATTTGCCTTACGATTTGGTCATGTTAATTCAGATGGACAAACCAAAATATACCCTGGTCAATAAGAGGTAAGGGGGCGGAGTTAGCGCAGTCAGTTTACTAGGAGGTGAATGCAAGATTGTTTTTGAAAGAAGGTTAAAGATGACAAGATAAATATTTCAAGGCTAACTTAAGTAATAACAATGCAGGCAATGTTCATACCATAAAACACAAATGAGCAAAAAACAAAGGAAGGAATACAATTTGCTCTGTTCAGAAACAGGTAAAGCCAGCTTCTCCGCTGTGTTGGATGAATGACTTTATACGGAATTCCTCTAGTTTTTTTATTTTTTCTGCATAACTCAGTGTGAGATGTAAACAGAGAGATTCAGAGTGGTTTGGTGTGAAATGGTTCAGATGTCTTTACACTGGTGGTGATAGGAACCAGGGGTTGCCATGACTACAACACAAATACAGACATTTTATTTACTATCCAGAACCACCAGTGAACCTACACGAGTCTTCTGAGTTTATTTGGAACGTTGATGATGGAAAATAGTGGAAAATCTGAAATAATAAGTTTTCTTTGGGGACTATTTTGCTGTACATGTATCACTTTTTGTTATGTGCTGTAAACTTTGTGAATGAAGAAGCTGTTTGTGTTTGTTTCCTCCTCAGTGCATCAGTGGGGTGTGGAGGAGGTGGCGGGATGGCTGGAGCAGCTCTGTCTGTCCGAGTATAAGGAGATATTCATCGGTCATGACGTGCGCGGGTCAGAGCTGCTGCACCTGGAGAGACGGGACCTTAAGGTACGGTACCTGGACTCCTCCTGCCCTGCTGGTCTGATTGTGTTTAAATTGATATGGTCTGTAATTTTTCAGCATTATTTGAACACAGAAAGTGCACTTTACACTGTGGGAACGTTTCATGATAAACGGACCAACAGAAATGCTCCAAAAAACACTTGGAATAAAACATTTTTACATTAACTTATAATAAAAATAAAGGAAGCTTTGGCCCTCTCCTGTAAAGTTACGGTTTGTGTCTGAGGCGTAAAGAGAGGTCGTGTAAAAATGAAACTGATTTTGGTGTTCAAAACCCACACAAAGGTCAAAAATGATATGATAAAAATATGGGATGTGGGTTTAATTCACTAAAATCACTGAAATCAGGCCTGACATGTTAAAGAGCCCAAAGCCAACATCATAATTCATTTCTACATGATTATTTTCTGACCTTTGTTTACCTTTTACAAATAAACAGGCTCTTTATGTTAATACATCTTTAAGACTGATATGCTGTAAACAAACCCTGCTTTGATGACCTGCCCTGTTTTGTGCCTTACTAAAAAAAAGCAGAGCTGTGACACTCAATACAGCCTTTGTGTGAATGGGCTGTTTAAACTGCTGTAGGCTGAATTGGTGGATTTACACTGACAAACCAAAAGTTATAGGACAGGAACTAGTGTCGTGTAGGACCCCCTCTAGCCTGGCGAAGTGCAGCAACTCCACATGGCATCAATTCTACTGGACAGAAGAAGTCTGGAGGGATATTGAGCCGTCTGGACAGCCACCCACAGCACTGTGGTGTTTGTATGTGCAGGATCTCTGGTGTGAACGGACCTCTCCACTTCCCATAAACGCCCGATTGGGGCGAACGTGAAGGCCACGTTATTCGTTGGAACTCTCCAGAACCAGTTCTGGACAACTTGGGCCCGATGGCATGGGGCATTATCCTGCTGGAAGATCCCATCATTGTAGGGGTATATAAAGTCCATGAAGGGCTGCAAATGGTCACCAAGCAGTGAACTGTGTCAGTCACCGGTCAATGACATGTTCAGGCAGACCAGTGGACCCGAACCATACCATGAGAACACACCCCACACCAGTAAGAACCACCACCAGCCTGCACAGTGCCTTGTTGACAACTGGGGTCCCCTTCATGGGGTCTGCGCCACACACAAACCCCACCATCAGCCCCAAACAACTGGTACCGTGACTCATCGGACCACGCCACATGTTGCCAGTCTTCTAGGGTCTAGTTAGCAACCTCACAAGCCCAGGCGAGGCGCTGTGTTGTGGTGTTAACAGAGGCACTCTGGTGGGTCTTCTGCTCCCAGATCCCATGGAAGATAAAGACTCTGCACTGACCTGTGGGATAACTTCGGAAGTGGAATGTCTCTTCCGTCTGGCTCCCACTATCATGCCTCGTTCGAGCTCCATTTATTCACGGCTCCTTGCCGTGACCAGGCTGGCCAGTGTTCAACCTCACTCACAACTTACACAGGTGTGGGCGTCCCAAGCCGTCCCCTGAGGTCACTCCACTTCATAATCAATTTACATACTGGTATCCCATGACTTTTGGTGCGTCAGTGTACTACATAAAAGTGTTTTCATTTACAGACAGTGAGGGACTTTTTTCCTTTAACAGGATTTAGAGAGGAATGTGGCTGCAGTTAAACCCTTCTTGCGTGTTTGTTTCAGGATCTGGGCGTGACGAAGGTGGGCCACATGAAGCGGATCCTGCAGGGAATCAGAGATCTGAGCCGGAACAGCACGGCTAGCGAAGCCTAGCGTAGCCGGACGCCCACTCAGACCGGCCAGTCAGCTCACGGGGACCAGCTCGGCCTGGCCAATCAGCTCACGGGGACCAGCTCGGCCTGACCAATCAGCTCACAGGGACCAGCTCGGCCTGGCCAATCAGCTCACAGGGACCAGCTCAATAATCTCAGCCAGAAAATCTCCGTCAGAACTCAGCCAATCAGCACAGTGCCTTCTGCTCGCACACCTGTGACAACACAGCCTTCAGGGGAATCCTGCTCTACTGCCACACTGATGGGGGGGGTTGGGAGTTGGGGGGGTTAAACAAAGGGCTCCCAGTGTTATCAGAGGTGGAGCAGGACCAAACTGACCGATCAGAAGAAAACGGAGAGAGAGAGTGACCTCTAGTGGCAGAGAGAAGAAACACATGTTAGACAGAAGTTAAAGGTGGAACTCACTCACTGTGTTGTTTGTTTGTTTGGTTTTCTTTGGGGGGGGGGTCACACTGTTCTTTGAAGGCTGTTTTCGGCTGTGCGCACTCCTCAACAACAGCTTCATAACTGTCAGCTAGCTGTGCATAGATATTTTCGGGGGGCAGGCAGGCGCTCCTGGGGAAAAACCTCATTTAGTTACCTGTATGTCACAGCGAGTCTCATCAAGAGAGACACTGTAAGCATGTTTCAGGGAGTTTATTCCCCACAGTGAAGCCAAAAAACACACTTTTGTTGCCCAATCAGGGACTTGAACCCCCGTCGCCAGCGTAGAGGGGTGAAACGTTACCTACTATACTACCTAACCGCACTGAACCTCTGAGTTTCAGCTCCGTTGAAGAGCTTTGTGGAGCGTAAAACTGAAACAGGGCTTTTTAAGTGATCAGCACCCTTTACTGTTTATATCATGTGGGGTTCAGAGTAGCTGATCTGTCCATCTGCTGTTGTACGTCCTTTTCTGTGCCTAAGAGAGAGACAGGAGACGAGGGCGTTTTCACACTCGTCATGAAAGCTCGACCCGTTCTGGGCTGGTTTGGAGGGGGGCGCTCATTATTACTGGTTTGCTTTCACACACAAGAACTCAATCCGAATCGTTGATCGATCCACATGTCACTGTTCTGCATGCAGGTTGTCAGAAATGTCGGCGCAGCTGCTTTTTGTTATTCTGTTATTTTCTTTGGATACAAACACTGAAGTGGTGAAAAGCAGCGCCTTCTGTCCAAAACTACCCTTTTCCCACCATCACAGAACTTGAAAAGGGGAAGTGATGCGATAAGTCGAACCAGTCACTTACAAAATGAACCAATCACGCGAGTAGGGTCTGTCTGCTGACATGCACCGCCAGTCAATTGATGACGTCAGTGCCGCTCTGCCACGACAGGGTTTTTGTTGGTTTTATGAGGAAAAACAGCAAAACACAAACTGCTGAGCAACAAGAGCTACACTGAACACATATTAACGTTGTTTTACTGATAATAAGGTATTAAACATGGAAACTTTCTCAATAAAACCACGACGATAAGACAGGAATGTCACAGAGAGCAGGCGGAGCTGGATCCGGAACAAAGCTCTAGTGTGAAAACGCCCTGAGGTTCTCTGCTGGAGAACGTGTTGCCCAGCAGTCTGACCGCAGGCTGTTATACTGGGTATTTCCCAGCTGCATCCGCTAAGGTTCCTATATCAGGACCAGAGACCTTCTGCTGTAAACACGCACAACAACAGCTTAACTAGCAAACCAGAAGAAGCTAAACTAAACTAAGCTGCGCTTATTTATGATTTATTTGTGATTTTGATCTGTGAAGCTCTGCGGTCTCTAATCTCTCCACACAGAAAACACAAAAACAGCCCTCAAAAACGCGTCTGTCCCTCAAAAATGCGCCTGTCCCCGCAAAGAACGCGCCTGTCCCCGCAAAAACACGCCTGTCTCTCAAAAACACGCCTGTCCCCGCGAAAACAGCTGGAGCTCAGAGCGACGGGCCTCAGGAAACGTGAACACTGTGACCCCCTAGAGGGGAGTGAGGGGTGTGACATCAGTGCCATGAAACTATTCTCTCAGCCATTCATTCTCACAATCACTCTCTCACACTGTCTCTCTCTCTCTGTCACTCTCTCTCACATGCGTCACGACAATCAGTCAATCAGTCGCAGCAGAATCACTGACTGATTAAAGTCCAGGTTTACCAGATGAAACCCACAACATAATCTACCCTAAGTGTGTGTGTCTGTGTGTGTGTGTGTGTGTGTGTGTGTGTGTGTGTGTGTGTGTGGTCTTTTCTTTCTGAGCAGCTTCAGAATGCCTTACTCAGTCCAGCTCACCGTAATCTCATATCACCACTGACTGGCCCATGTTAGCGTTGGGGTGTGTGTTAGTGTTGAGTTGTGTAGTAGTGTTGGGTTGCGAGTTAGTGTTGCACTGCATGTTAGCACTGAGTTATGTGTTAGCGTTGGGTTGCGTGTTAGTGAGTCCATTTACGGCAAACAGACGCAGATTAAAATATTTGATTTAGTCGTTAATTAAATACCCTGTAAGGCCAGCTGTGGTTGTGATCGTGTCTAAGATCTAATTAAACATCCCTAAAAAAGCTGATTGACTTAAATCAACACACACCGTTTGAATAAAGCAGGATTAGCGGATGGCTTAAGGTCAGCGTGTTGGTCAGAGTTCCTAAGACTGTAATTAAGAATCATTAAATCCTGAATCAACACTCGAGCTGCGTGTACGTTAACAGTGTAACGCGATGCAGTGACCGTGCCCCGCTGACCGAAGCCCTGTAGCTGCTGTGTCTCTAATCTCTCCGTCCTCGTTTCTCCTCTGAAGCTGGTCAGACTGGAAAACACATCCGAGATCCTCAAAACATTCCATTCGTACTGAAGTCCTGCAGAGCGAAGAGGCCCTGCGGTCACTCTCAGTGTTACACGGTAACTGTTCAGTCCGGGTTAGGGTTGGTGCTGAGGTCTGGACTGAGGCTCAGGATTACAGTCAGTAAACGCTGTACGGCCCACACAGCCGCCCTGAACCACACGTCTCTGCGCGTATGTGTGTGTGATTACTCATATCATGTGGTCCTGGAGGCTGCCAGCGGTGTCCGTTCTGTCTGCCTGTTCAATATTTATTACTAAGTTATAACGGAATATACATATGCTGTTTGTCTTCTGTTCTGTGTACATAGGCCGAGTCTAAGACTGTAAATACGTTCTTAATGTACAGTGGAACAATCTGGATTAAAATATGTTCTGTGTTAAACGTCTCCCGTTTCAGATTTCTGTCTGTTGGAAAGTGGCGTACAAATAAATCTGATATAAACTCGTTATAAACTTGTTTCAGAAGCAATTCTGACGTCAGTATTCAACTAGATTTTTTGTGTTTGAAGGACTTGATTCTGTTTAATCAGGGTTTAGTTCTGTTCTGCACAAGTTGGTTTGGTTCAGATAAATAAATGATGTCTAAAGCATAAAAGCCCAGTCATTTGAGGGTGGATGGGCCTGTAGCATAAGCCCCGCCCACTTGACTCTGATAGGCTGCACTCTGAATATGAATATAAGCAGCATGACTGCTTATCAATGTTCTGTAAACAACTGGCCAAAATTATTTGTTTTTGCTTCTCAGAAGTGCCGCATCTTGGCTGTCAAAGCAAAACTGTAACGAGCTAATGAGCTTTATAATTAGACATTTTGACAGAATTGTTGATTAGATTCCACTAAAATCTCCACAAACCTGATCCTTGATTAGCTGCAGATCATGAAATCCAGCCATTAGATAATGGAGATGTTTTTATTTTAATTCTTCCAGGCAGAACGTCACAAATACTGAGTGTATTTTGCATTAATTATTGGGGAACAACATATTAAAACAACTAAGAGAGTTGGGCTATTTGGGTGACTATTGAGCTCCAGTGTTTGTTAGCAATGTTAGCATCAACCACTCCAGTTCTTAATGGTAATGTTAAAATCACCAATGACCTTACAGTTTAGTCCTACACTATATACTTAAAAAAGGTGGATCTTCTAGGGTTCTTTAGTAAAGGTGTTTAGAACCATGAGTCCTATATAGAACCAAATGGTTCTTTGCATGGTGAATTGGTTCTTCAGATTGATGGAGAATGTGTTGTATATTGTTCTAGGTAGAATCTTCTTTGAAAATGGTTCTGTATAGCACCAAAAAGAGTTCTTCTGTTGTTATGATGTTAAGCTTGAAAAAATAGAAGAACCATTTTTGGTGCTATATAGAACCATTTTAAGAAAAGATTCGACCAATTTACAACACATTCTCTGTCGATCTGAAAAACCATTTTACCATGCAAAGAACCATTTAAGCATGAAATGGTTCTATGTAGGACTCATGGTTCTTAAAAGAGCCATTCTCTGTACTGAAGAACCCTTGAAGAACCATCTTTTCTAAGTGTGTGAAGTTAGGCCTAATCTGTGTCCAGGAAACGGACCCTGAGAGTTTACCTAATGACATTTGAGTTGGGCTATTTGGGTGACTATTGAGCTCCAGTGTTTGTTAGCAACATTTGTTAGTTCTAAATGACGTTAAATCACCACTGGCATCACAGTTTAGTCCTATACTAGGCTTAATCCGTGTCCAGGAAACTGACCCTGAGTGTTTACTTGAATGTGATCTTTCTCCCAGTGAATTTTTAGTCCGTCAGTAAGAGTTTATCTGTATATTTACCAGTGGTGGACAGTAATGAAGTAAATGTAATTCGTTGCTGTACTTAAGTAGTTTTTTCGTGTATCTGTACTGAAGTTTTTCCATTTTTGGCCAACTTTTTACTTTCACTCCACCACATTTCAAAGTCAAATATCTCACTTTTTACTCCACTACATTTTGAGAAATCTGTCGTTCCTTTTGGTTTATGTGTGTATAAAAACGTAACACGTCAAAATGAAAGAAGCGCAAAGCAAGAACACCAATCAGGGCACAGCGGTCACTTTGTTTTGAGCTTGTTTTGACCTGTTGGTCATACCGGCCCAGTGCAGCACACGGTTCAACATCAGTGCAGCAGCATAAAATTTTGGGAGAGTCTATTCAACATAAATGATGAACTAACCTAACTTTGTGTAAACAGACCACAATATAGAAATATGTACTCATATGCAGTTGTGACTGACGTGTCTTTTTTTCTGAATTCATACAAACACTTTCATTTTATAGTAGATTAGTTTTGGCTAGTTTATGTTTATGAACAGAGACCTACAGATGCAGTTTAGTAAAGGAAACTCATTTGTGAGTTTAAAGCAAGTTTTTATTAAACTTAAACTTGTAAATAAATCTTAAACTGAAACTTTGCTTGTTTGTAAAAAGTGATTTCAGAGCCACTCAGTTCTACCTGATGGAAACTGTTTACCTTCGGTGTTTTGTGCTTATGATCATTTTAATAGACATCAGCGTCACTAATTAATGACTCTATTAAAAGACTGGTTTACCAAGAGTGACTCTGAGTATTTTCACCTAAAATGAGTTAATGAAGCAGAGTCTTGTTACAGTAATGATAACAGGACATCAGAGTCATAATTAATCTTTTAGTACTTTCACTTTCGATACTTAAGTACATTTGAAGGCAAATACTTTAGTACTTTTACTCAAGTGGAGGTCTAAAGGGAGGAACTTCTACTTTTACTGGAGGAATATTTTACCTCTCTACTTTAACTCAGGTACATGGTTTGTGTGCTTCGTCCACCGCTGATATTTATAGTTTACTGAGCGCGTTTGTGTGGATTAAAGTAGTAATCGAGTTTAGATTTGCTTAATTAAGTACTGATTTGACATATTAAAACATATATGAAGTTTAAAAACGAAGAAAAGTGACCTGCGTTGGCCGGGAATCGAACCCGGGTCAACTGCTTGGAAGGCAGCTATGCTAACCACTATACCACCAACGCTTGGCGGGAAAACTTGAGACCGAGAGACCATAAAAGCTGGAAAAATGGAGACTCATTGCTGTATTTACTGTGGTGTTTCTCTGACATTATTCTCACCGTTTTTACCACAGCTTTCCCCACCAGACACGTTAAAAACTGTTTCTGACGAAGTTGGCCAGCTTATTATTATCCGCCAGCTCCTTGTTCGAAGTTCCCCGTTCCACCTTAAACGGTGCTACTGACCTGCTGCACCATTTAAGGTGGAACGGGAAAATTCGAACCAGAAGCTTCGAGTAGGAGTTCAGGTTCAGCCTCGTCGCTTTGTCTGCCTTTACTGTCCGTTTCAGACGTTCTCAGTACTGTAATCGAGCCCGAATCGCTTCACCGGGCGTCGTTAATCCCCGCTAGCCGGCTCGGTTGAACTGAACCGCTGTGTTCGTTGGTTTTTAAATGCGTGATATTATTAAACATCCGCAGCGTTAGCTAGGCTACTATAGTGAAGCTAGCAGCGCTTAGGATGGAGCTCAGCTAAGATAAGCTAACCTGACCGTTTGTGGAAGTCATTTACAGTCATTTGAAGATTTCTGGGAGTCATTTTGTCTATTAGTGTGTGGTTTTTGAATTTGGATGGTTTAGTTGTTTACAAAAGCCGAAATCCGCTCCGTTAGCTTAGCTAAAAGTGTAGCATTAGCGTTAGCGCTCAGAGGAGCTAACGGCTAATCCAGGCGAATTGAATGGATTTGTTCGGAGACCTGCCTGCGCCAACTAACGCAGGTTAGAGACTGATACACCTCATTTTTATGATACTCCAGCAACACTAAACCATTTCAGTAAATAACTCGGATAAACCCACATTATGAGCCACACCGTTAGCCTCGACAGCGGTTCTAGCTAAGCTAGCCTCACACAGGTAACCTAGCAGTGCAGGTTTTCAAGGGAACCTTGAGTGCTATGTAGAACCATTTCATGCCTAAATGGTTCTCTGCATGGTGAAATGGTTCTTCAGATTGATGGAGAATGTGTTTAGCACTAAAAAGTGGTCAAACATAATAATAGGAGAACCCTTTTTGGGTGCTATAACGTTAAAGGGCCGTTTTCAAGAAGGTTCTACATAGAATCATGCACATCGTTCTTTAAGTGTTCATGGTTCCGTATAGAATCCTTGAAGAACCGTCTTGGGTGTTGTAGCAATAGAATAAACATTTTTGCTGCTATATAGAGCCCTTTTCACTATGCAAAGAACCACTTAAGCATGCAAATGGTTCTGTATAGAACCATTGTCTTTACTGAAGAACCCTTGAAGAACCGTCTTGGGTGTTGTAGCAGTAGAATAAACATTTGGTGCTATATAGAACCCTTTTCATTATACAAAGAACCACTTAAGCATGCAAATGGTTCTGTATAGAACCATTGTCTTTACTGAAGAACCCTTGAAGAACCGTCTTGAGTGTTGTAGCAGTAGAATAAACATTTGGTGCTATATAGAACCCTTTTCACAAAGAGTCTATATAGAACCATACACAACACATTCTCTGTTAATCTAAAGAACTATTTCAGTATGTAAAGAACCACTTAAGCATGCAAATGGTTCTATATAAAACTTGTGGTTCTAAATAGGACCATACACTTTAGTAAGAGGAACCCTTGAAGAACCATTTTTTCTAAGTATGTAAAGTTAGGACTAATCTGTGTCGAGGAAACTGACCCTGAGAGTTTACCTAATGACATTTAATGATTTGGGCTATTTGGGTGACTATTGAGTTCTAGTGTTTGTTAGCAGTGTTAGCCTCGCCCACTCCAGTTCAGTGTCCTTTCTAAGAGTGTCCTTCTCTGTGACGGTTCATACTTACTATGCTTTTTAAGAACACAGGTATAAACTCCCTCTGCTCAAGAAACAGGTCCCTTTAAAGAGGAATTCCACTGATTTTCCGAAAATCCCCCCCATAATTCAGTGTGTGAGGTGTAAACAGAGTGACTCAGAGTGGTTTGGTGTGAAATGGTTCAGATGTCTTTACAGTGGTGGTGATAGGAACCAGGGGTCGCCATGACTACAACACAAATATAGACATTTTATTTACTATCCAGAACCACCAGTGAACCTACACGAGTCTACTGAGTTTATGTGGAGTGTTAATGATGGAAAATAGTGGAAAATCTGAAATAATAAATTTTCTTTGGGGACTGTTTTGCCTCACAGCGCCCTGCATGTATCCCTCCACCATGAATGGAGTTTAAGTTCTCTAAACTATCATAAAACAGTGTCTCAGTCATCAGGCAGTGAATTCATAACCATTTCATGTAGTAACTTTCTGTGAGGGAGCTTTTAGAGGTGGACGTCTGGTTCCTATCACCACCACTGTGAACAGTTCTGAAGTAAACTTTGTCTTACTGATTAATTCTGCTCTAATTCTGTAATTTGCTGTGTGAGCAGGCGCAGGAGTTAAAAATGAAGCTCCCCGACAGGAGGAGGACCGCGGGGAGAAGAGGAAACGGGACGGTGACCTGGAGAACACGCAGGTGGACGAGAAGAATAAGGCGGAAAAGAAAGTTTGTAAAGGTTTTCAGCACGTCTACACCAACTCTGTCTGCAGAGAGAGCGTGTTTGGTGTATGTTTGACCCCAGGTTGATTGTTTGCGTTTGTGTTGTTGTTTGTGTGCCGTGTCAGGACTGGCTAAGCTGAAGGGCTTTGTGGCGGCGCGGCGCGGAGAGCGTGAGGAAATGCAGGACGCTCACGTTCTCTTACCGGACCTCAGCGCGAGTGTGCAGACGTTGCCGTCACACGTGTGAGTACAATTCACAAAGTAGGTCCTTTATTGAGAGGTTCCCTCCATAATACACGCTTGGTTTAGTTCTGTTGTGTGTCTGATGGATTTAGCTGTTTTTTAGGGATGCTCCAAGGTTCTTCAAAGGTTCTTTAGAAAAGAAAATGGTTCTATATAGAACCTTATACAACAGTTAGTTCTGGCCATGCAAGCTGATTAGTTGAGAAGCTGTAGGAGACGCTCAAGCCATTTAAACGTTTTTACTTCTTACTTGGCCACAAACAGAAAATGGACACTTTTAAGATCACATTTGACCGACAGCCGATTTGGTCAGACTCTGAAGATGAGGCTACACTAAATTCCCAAACTGTCATCACCACTGAGCAGCTTTTCAGTCGGCAGCTGTGACAGAAGAACAGCTAAACAACCTGGAATCAGTCAGAAATGAACCCAACACCATTCGCCAAACTAAATGGGCTGTAAGATGCTTTACAGACTGGCTGGAACAAAACAACATTAATATTGATCTGGCAAAAAATGACAAAACTGAGCTAAACTTGATATTGTGGCAGGTTTATGGCTCAGTCTGATTTGGTCAGACTCTGAAGATCAGACTACACGTTTGGCGAATGGTATTAGGTTCATTTCTGGCTGATTCCAGGTTGTTTAGCTGTTCTTCTGTCACAGCTGCCGACTGAAAAGCTGCTCAGTGGTGATGACAGTTTGGGAATTTAGTGTGAGGAGCTGGAGAACGAACTGCCGGCTGTGCAGTGAGTGGGCGGAGTTCGCTACTCTGACGTAGCAACAAGCTGCTCGTTAAGGAACTGTAATTTGGTGAAAGAACTGCGAACATTAAAACATATTAAATGAGAGAGCACAATTGTCTTCTCTCTCTGGGTGGGCAGGACGGCCCCCCGTCTCCCCCAATCACTCAGCGCGATGCTAGTCAGCGCAGTGCAGTCAGTTAGCTGACGTAGCAGATCTGGTGGTTGGCGTCTCCTTTGAGCGCGATCAGATGTACAGTGACGCTGCGTGAGCGGGAGTTCGTAAAGATGCGGTGGAGCTTCACAGAACTCAGAGGAAGACTGTGTTTACCTTCACCCTCCTAGAGCTGGTGGTATCATGTGATTTGGGGGAGTCCTGACTAGTGGGTGGAATTGGAGACTGCTTTAGGCTGAACTGTTTTAGGCTGAATAGGCAGATATATGCAAATATGTTGGTTTTTGTGACCTCACAAAAACAACAAATTCTAATGGGCTTAGTACATGTTTGGTATGTGGGCTGGGGAGTTAACAGTACTTTCTGAGACTTTACTATCAAACTCTTTATTTAAAAAGCAAGTAAAATAAAAGATTTTCATGATATGGGCCCTTTAATACCATTTGAGAATGCATTCGGCTGCACTTTCTAGGACGGCAGTTAGATGGCAGGAATAAACAGGCTAAACTTAGTAGAAACTATTTTTTTCAACTTATAACTTAGGAATTGGCTCTAATTCACCATATCGCTGTTGTTGGGAAGAAAACCTCCATTTTTGACGTTTTTCATTTTTTTTGACATAATTTGAAAATACCTGTTGCCCTTTACGTTGTATGTACATTTAATGATGAATGGACCAAAAGAAACGACCCAAAATGACTTGGAAGAAAATCCGGTTCCATTGACTTACATTAAAAGTGAAGTATGTTTTTTCCTTCTCCTGTAAAGTTACCATTTTGGAGATACAAGCTTTTCTTCTGACAACAGCGAAATGTTGTTATGAGTTTTTCTAATTAACAAACGTTCCTGATAGCGTTTATGTCGACGGGCTTCGTGCAAAATCCGGGTTTTGAAACGTTGAATCAGAATGTAGTAGTTGATTCATTTTGCTTAAATGGTTCAGACGGTTGTCATTGAGCTGTTTTGTGTGTGTGTGCAGGTCCAGGCTGGCGTATTTTGCTGTGTTTGATGGCCACGGCGGAGCTCGAGCGTCTCAGTTTGCTGCTGAAAATCTGCATCAGACACTGATCAGCAAATTCCCCAAAGGTAAAATCAGTAAAGCACTAAAGACCTCTTCATCCTCATCCCAGCTCTGTTCTTCTCCGGCTCAACCCATACTCTGCTCTACACTCCACACTCTGTCCAGGTGAGGTGGAGAATCTGGATAAGCTGGTGAAGAAATGTCTGCTGGACTCTTTCCGTCAGACTGACGAGGACTTCCTGAAGAAAGCCTCCAGCCAGTGAGTGCATGTGTTGTGTTTGTATGTGCTGAATGTGTGCACTGTGATATTTTTCTTAATATTGTTATCAAAAAAATCTTTGCCGACAGCAACAGTGTTTTTGTAAATCTCTCCGTCCACACGAGAACGCAAAAACGACCTCGCTTGAGCATCCCAGCCCAGCAGGGGGTGATAAAACCTCATACAATTTGATGCAGAACGCCTCAAACATTATGAGCACACTGCAGACATGAGCAGTGTCTCAGAGCTAAGGATGTAGTCGAGGTAGGAGAGAACGTCCTAGCACCGCTCCACGAGGGCTTCTCCTCAGTGTTCACTCATGCACATTTGACATGCTCAGTAAAGGAAAACAGCTAAAGACGCACAAGTTGACGTCGGCATGTTTAAACAGCTGTGTTGTGCTTGTTCACACGCAAACACTCAAACGTCTGACTGTGACGGACTGTCTGATTGTGTGTTACAGGAAGCCAGCGTGGAAGGATGGTTCTACAGCTACGTGTCTGCTGGCTGTGGACGATGTTCTATATGTAGCCAACCTGGGAGACAGCAGAGTGAGTACAGAACCTTCGGCCATGATCCCATCCTTTATCAATGGGTAGAAGATGTCATCCACTTCACAAGTGAGACTGAAAATATGCTTTTAATGCTTTTGTAATTGTCAGAATGCATACGTCACAAACACAAGCCAGAGAGTTAACTCGCATAATCTCACTAGTGAGCTCGCTACCGACACCGTGTACCGTACGAGTGCTGTATAGTTCAGAATCTGCCCATGTAAACTACACTGTCAACAGATCTGTATTAAACCATATATTTGCATTATTATATGAGACCATCGTGGACTTAATGAAGAGAGAGCCGTTCCCTCTCTACTTTCTGAGAAGTGTAGTTTGCCATTCGTGACCTGACTGGCTCAATGCAATGCAATTTGAAATCAGCTGCACTTTTTTGCCACAGTAGAGGCAGATTTCCCCACCCTGCACCACTGAAACGAACAGGAAGGCGTCAAGTCCAATCTTTACCTGATGCCGGACTCATACCGAACGACTTTTCAAGCGATTTCACTGAGTGCGTTTACATGCACTCAGTAATCTGATCATGATCGGATTTCTGCAGTTATCTGATAATTCAGATGGTGATGTAAACACCATACTTCGATCTAGAGATCTGATTAGGAAATCTGATAAAGAGGCTGGATTGTAGCTCAGTAATCAGATTTCTCAGTGTATGTAAACTCTTTCTCTGATTTCTTTCGGATTTCTCAGTCTGAGCATGTCCGAAAACAGACGGTGGTATCGGAAATAAGCGAGCAGCGTCGTCGCGAGACGCAGCAAAACACTTGTGGAGCGACGCTGAAACCAAATACGGAATAAAGGATGTAAATATTCTTCATCTTCTAGATGATATATGTTCATATTTTCAGGTAAAGTGGGGCAACGTTTTTAAAAGAGTTTGAGGTTCATGTTACATTTATTGTTTATTGAGTTTATTGGCTGGTTGCAAAGCAGAAATCTGATTACTGTCTGACTCCTGTAGACCTGGAGTTTCCCCATTATCTGATTACCCTAGTCCATGTAAACGTATTGATCGGATTACTGATGAAATCTGATTTTCTGCAGTTGTCGGATTACTAAGTGCACGTAAACACACTCAGTGTTTCAAACAAATTTCCAACGTTGGAATAAAATCATGAGAGTCTTGCTGTTGTCACATCACACTTGCATCATCTCGATCGTTTGGTGTGAGGTGGTCAGGGTGGCCGTCTTATTTCAGCCTTCTTCTCGTCTTGACGTTGTGATAAAATCAACCGTTTAGTATTATCCTAAGCTTGAAGTCTCGGCTCATGCAAATAGTGACGTGGCAGGGGTGTGCAAGAGAGCGAGCGAGAGAACAAGAGAGGGAATGAGAGAATGAATAAGAGAGCTCGGGAAAAGGTTCAGCATGAGAGCCTGAAATCTCTGTAAGAAAGGCAAATCTGCTTCACTTTAAAACTATAATCACGTTAACAGTGTAAACTGGCTGTTTAAGTGTTTCAGGCTCACTGAGTCTCTAACAGTGATGTAGGGAAATGTGCAGGACTTTTGGAATGACATTATTGAAGAAGCATCTCTGTTCTTTCCATGTCTTACTGGGGAATAATCAGAAAAATCTAGTTGCAGTCTTGCAAAGTGACCCTGCAGGATCCCCAGTCTTCGCAAAACCCCAGTCTGTGATTAAAACTCTGTGACATTGTCTTCAAATGTGAGAGTTTCAGACTTTAGTCTTTTCAGGCTCTTCTAAGGTACGGTTAGCATTAAACTACCAAACTTCACCTGTAACCCTGAACCTGGCGCTGACTGTTCATCTTTCACACCGTTCCTCTCCTGTGTGTGTGTCTGTGTTCAGGCTGTACTGTGTCGAATGGAGCAGACGGACAGTGGAGAGGAAAGCTGTGTAACTCTGGCTCTCAGTAAAGAACACAACCCCACCATCTACGAGGAGCGCATGAGGATACAGCGCGCCGGAGGAACCGTCAGGTCTGTCTGTGAACACCGGCACCAGTGACCTTCCGAATCAACTCGCCCAGGGGTCACACACTCCACACAAAACCTGGAAATTTATAGGTTCACCTGTCAGTTGATTAATCAAAATCTGGAAAATAGTGTAAAGTTGGGTCACTAAGCTACTGAGATCGAATACCTAGCATATTTTTAACTTATAATACCCAGGTTGAATATCTTGACTATATATTTTAACAAGT
The DNA here is from genome assembly GCF_904425465.1 of Colossoma macropomum. Taxonomy (NCBI): domain Eukaryota; kingdom Metazoa; phylum Chordata; class Actinopteri; order Characiformes; family Serrasalmidae; genus Colossoma; species Colossoma macropomum. The sequence goes on along the minus strand of NW_023494786.1, from coordinate 3,645,157 downwards.
GAAACAGGACCTAAACTCATCCTTTAGTTTTCAGTTCACTTTTTTCAATATACTGTTGTTTCCCTCAGCAATACCTTAGAATTACTGTGATAAAAGAATGAATCACTGTTACATAATTGAGATTGTGGAATAATAATGTGAGCTAAAATAAAAAAATAATGCCACATTAGTTTGTTCTGTATTTAGATGTAAACAGTGCTGCTCGTATTGTCAGTAAGGGCACATTAATACATTTCATTATTATGTAGTTGTGGGGAAACTGACCAGTCTAACTGTGTGTGTGTGTGTGTGTAGAGATGGGCGTGTGTTGGGTGTGTTAGAAGTGTCCCGCTCTATAGGTGATGGTCAGTATAAACGCTGCGGAGTGATCTCTACGCCCGACCTGCGCCGCTGCCAGCTCAGCCCGAAGGACAGGTGAGTCTCACATACCTACAACCATATGTGAGAGTTTGAACACCTCCACCATCAACAAGTTACATGTTGATTGTCTAATGCCGAGTTCACACGTCACGATTTTAGCCCTGATTTTACACTCACAGACAGTTTTTGGAGATGGTAGAGAAAAGCTCCAGATCTGAGGCACCTCGGCGTTCGCTCGAGGGTCTCAAATCGGCTCTCGGTCACTATGTGTGAACTGTTTAAAGACGCCGTCAGAGAGAGTCGGTGATGCATGACAGACATCTAATGGCTAAATATCTGGACCTGTCAGGGAATCCAAATCAAGTGAGTGCGGCGACGTGCTACAGCCAATGAGAGCGCAGGACATGGGGAAACCTGGGAGTGGAGCTTTACATCAACAGCCGTTCTCTCTCCCACATTGTTTCTTTTTCCTTCTTGTTGTTTCCTCCTTTTACTGCAAATCAGCGCACAAACAACTTGGATCGTTTGCTTCCTGCTGACATTCATTTTCTCACGCATGAGTGAGAAACTGGTGAAAGATCTTGTAACGTGATCCTCTGTTGCTGATCAGTCACGTAGACTGACTTCAAGATTCCCGATTACAAGACAGCACGTTGTGTAGTGTGTCTGTGGGTTAAGCGGGAATGGTGCCATTTTTCTGCTTATTTTAGTGCCCAGTTTCTGTTTATTTGCTGAGTTTAACAAATTGGAAGAACATAAAATATAAAATATTCCATAACTTTTGCACAGGCCACATTTTATTTTTTTTTACATTTACATTTACATTACATCATTTAGCATTTTTTCCCCACCCTAATGGGTTAAATTCAGCAGATAAACAGTAATTGTGCATTAAAATGTGCCGAAGTATGTTCTCCGTAGAGTTAACTTATTTACACTTAGAAAATCAACGGCAACGTGAAATTTGACTGGCAGTGCCTAAACGCTTGCGTACGACTGTTAATATACACCCACCCCATTGAGCTCATTCCCTAATTATTTTGTTCAGTGTTAAGACTTGGTGGTAAATGTTTGTCGTCCTGTGTTTAGGTTTGTGATCCTGGCCTGTGACGGACTCTTCAAAGTGTTCTCTGCAGAAGAAGCTGTTAAATTTGTCCACAAAATCCTACAGGTGGGTGTTTGTGTACACATTTGAGTGTGTATGCATGAATATTTGAATGTGCTGTCTTGATTACTTGATTAAAATTATTGATTATTTGCTATTTTCAGTGATAACCGGAGTGTTCTCATGTCATTATAAAATGTCATTACGTTTGTCAGACTGAAGGTTCTCCATAAGGGGGAGCTGTTAGAACTCCACTAGTTTTTTTGTGTGCCTCATTGAAAGAGAGGAAACCCACACCAGCAGGATCTTACCGATACGTGTACGTCTGCAGTCACAGATCGCGTTTATATGGAGTAAACACCCACCTACCTAGGAACGCAGTCTTTGAGGTCTTGTTTTTGTTTAAATGTCATACAGTGTGAAAGATTACGTTTCATTTAAAATGAGAAAAAATCAAGTTCACACTGAGGGGGAGGTCTGCAGAGTTTGTGAACGCCGGGTCTCCATTTATTTCTAAATGGACTAATTTTCAGTGTTGCTCGTGGGAGCAGGCGGAAATCCGATCCCTTCAGGCGGGAGCGGGCGGAAATCCGATCCCTTCAGACGGGAGCGGGCAGAAGCTCGCTTATAAAATCCTGCAAAGTAATGAACAGCTTAAATAAAGCAGAACGATCACTAAATCATATATAAACAATATAACAGTAAAACAGTTCAAATTAATAAAGTCATTCTCAAACAACCCGAGAACAACATGCAGATTCTTATAGGTCTGATTCACACATACTGCGTCTGTGTGGCGCGAAGCGGCAGAGCATCCCAGGCGGCGCACTGAAGTGCCGCAGTATTTAGAGAACAGACCCAAGGCAGATTTTTTCTGTCACATCATGCAGCAAAATACACTAAATAAGTCATGAAAATCAGTGACAATAAAACAGAAAACTGTATAAAAACTTAAAAAGGCGATTTTTATGTAATTCATGACGAAATACTAGTTGCATTCTGTGCTGCAGACAGATTTTCCCGGTTGATCTACAGGCTTGAAACTTCTGCCTAATCAGAAGTCAGAATGCTGTCGAGGATAAACAAATATACTGTGTACTTTTATAAATGATATTTTTATTGATCAGAGTGACTGATGTGGCCATTTATCCGTCTGGAAACAGGAATGTCTGCATATCTTTCTCGCTGCTCCACATCTCGCTTTATGAATGAAAGGCCAGTGTGTCCGAGCTGTAGCGCTCACGCTGCCACTTCACTCATGCCATGCAGAGGCAGCATGTGTGAATCAGGCGTTAGAGAGAGGGCGGAGCCTTCAGTCTGACGGCCACAGCTGCCCAGCAAAACGCCAAAAATAACCGCTCTGTGGTTTAATTCCTGCTCTGTGTTTAAATGAAGAATAAATGCCGTTTGGTGAAGTTACTCACTGTGAGCCTGATGACCATGACTGACCTGTTATTTCAGCAGAGGATAATGAATTTGAGAATAGACAGTGTCAAATATTGGATGTGCGTGGGACACCGCGGGCGGGTGTGGGACAAAACGTTTCGGTTGCGGGCGGGAGCAGGACTGAAAAAACAGTTCCCCACGGACCTCTAATTCATAGGACCCATATGTAGATCTATACAATCATTATTATTATTATTATCATTTCTGTTTTTTTATTTACTTTCTTTCTCTTTTTTTAACATATTATTAAAATAAACAATATTGTTATAGTAAACAGATATAGACCACTGTGAGGGAGTGATGGATGGGGGCAGGAAACGGGGGGTTGTTTCTGTGTATTCTTGAAGTTATTGTACCTGAAAAAATGTTTATTTCCACCATTTTCCAAGTCGAAAAGACAACAAAGAGGCTGTTAAAAAGCTTTAAAATATATCCCACAGCGTCCGTCATTGAGGACTGAATGAATTTGTTCCTCCTCTCTGTTTCTCCCTGCAGGACCAGAGCGTGGAGGGAAAGGAGGGAAGCTATGAGGCAGCCTGTCAGAGATTGGCCAGTGAGGCAGTGAGGCGGGGCTGTGCAGACAACGTCACCGTTATTCTCATTTCTATTGAATTCTGACCAGCTTCACTACATTCACACACAAACACAGGAGCAGATCACTGAGATGGAGTGATGATCAATGAAACGCAGTCATATTGTTACTTTTTTATACGTTGAGAATTTCTAAAGATCTTTTTCAGAGTTTGCATGCGGACAGATTGTGGCTGCTAACAATGAAATAAAAAAAAAAAAACATTAAAACATACTGTGTGTGTGTTTGTCTGGGTTGGTATGAATTTGGCCCTCATTTGTTTACATTTGAGAAGAGGGCTTAACTGAAGCAAGTGTGGGATAGTGAGTTTGTGAAAATGCTTGTTGCGTAGATGTCAATACATCAAATTTAACGAATCATTAAAAGGTAAACGGTGCTGAATGTGCATGTAAAGCTCTAGGATCTATATATCTCTCATTTATTCTCATTATATATATTATACACAATTATTTGAGTGTATTCTGGATATTGTCAGTTAACAACACTGATCAATTGCGTGTTTCATTAAAAAGAGCATAATTAGTCTGGTTTAATTAGATTTTTTTCTGATGAATACTTTTACTTTTTCTCAAGTATTTTAGTGAGTACAGTTATATTTTTTCCCTTTATTTAGTGCTTAATAATAGTTCCTAAATCTCTTTTTTGGGGTTTAATTTCATTCGGAGCTCCTGGGCTGCTTTACTGTTGCTCACACCTCTCATTCTGAATTTCCAACAACTTTATTTTAGACCAAAAAAGAAAAGAAGAGTCTAACATACTTCAGCTGGTAAATGCTGGATTGACTGAGAAGGTCCACAGCAGTTCTGTGTCTTACTCAGCACTTTTTACACAATACTTTTATGCTCACTGAAGGCTTTTACTACTTTTACTTTTCAACCGCAGTCCGTGTTTTGAACTGCAAACCCAGTATGAGTTAGATCTGCTCTACTCGCCACTGTTTATAGACACTTTAGGTGCATTTTGGTGAGACTTTTATTTTGTAAAGCTCCACTAACGGTCCATTTAAACCACTCTTCACATCTCTATAAATCTAATAAATAAATTTGTCTCTATTTACGCTTTTATCTGTGTTTTATACCATTTATGAAGTTTGTTTATCGCGGTGGGTCTTTTTCCACCTTATATACTTCTTTGTTTTATTTTGTAGCCGGCAGGTTTTTCGGTAAGTCCCGCCTCCTGTATTGGGGGATTGGCTGGAATCACCTGCGCTGCGATTGGCTGGCAGGTGATACCAATAGGTAACCGATTGGCCAGCTGAGAAGCGGACGTCACCATAGCAACAGCGGAGCGCAGCGGTTAGAAACGTAAACAAGTTTATATGAATTCGGCTTTTATATTGAACTACACTGACATAGCGAGCGCTTTATGCCTGAATGTGCTTATAATAATTAAAAAACGCCAAAATATGTCATAAACAAACTCTCTGATAGGCGGGCTGCCGGCGAAGGCAAACCAACAGCCTATCACAGCGCAGGAGGTGGGACGCGTCCAGCCTATCACAGCGCAGGAGGGGCGGGGCTTGTGATGCGTTTCCCCCTATGATGCGTTTCCCGTTTCCCGTTATGCGAGTGGAGTCGGTAAGCGGAGGAGTAATTACTGCAGTAATAAATAACCAACAGTAAACAACAACAGCTGATTAACGGCCTCGGCGGAGCGCGGGACACGGCGAACACCGCCGGGGTGATGCGGCGCGTTCAGGTCTGAGCCAAACCCGGGTGTTCAGCCGCAGTATGGACGGGTTCCTGCGGTTTGAGGAGTGCGTGCGGGACTCGCCCTCGTTCAGGTACGCGGCAACCCGCACAGCCGGTAAACGGACACACGCCGGCGTTTATTTATCTGTTTATGCGTTTGTTCATTTGCGTTTCTTCTGACGTCACCGCAGGCAGTCGCTGGACCAGCACGAGAGTGACGTAGAAGAGCTGGAAGGTCGCATAGAAAAGGTGACGTTACTGCATTTGACTACAAACACTTACCTGCTTCCACACACTGGCCATTTTATTAGAAACACCCACCTTCTACTTCCACTAACTGGCCACTTTATTAGAAACACCCACCTTGTGCTTCTACTAACTGGCCACTTTATTAGAAACACTCACCTTGTGTTTCCGCTGACTGGCCATTTTATTAGAAACACTCGCCTTGTGCTTCTACTAACTGGCCACTTTATTAGAAACACCCACCTTGTGCTCACTGTCTGTCTGTCTGTCTGTCTGTGTGTCTGTGTGTCTCTCAGGTGGTGAAGCTGTGCAGTAGGATGGTGGAGGCGGGTCAGGCGTATGCAGAGTGTAATCAGCTCTTCCTGTCTGCGCTGGCCGAGTTCACACACTACCACAACAAACACACCGTCATATCGGTGAGTGAGGGTGATTTGAAGAACTTGAAGAACCTGTGAGCTCCATACACTCATTATTTCATGATTATATCGTTTTTAAGCAGTAGAACCCGAGAGGGAGTGTGTTTTCTCGAAATAACATCGCTGCTGTGATTTGGTCGCTGTAGATCATCACAGCCGCGATGTTGTTGGCGATAACACACTCCTCGAGTGTTCTATTGCTTTTATACAACAGTTAAATAAATAAAGTAATATATTAATAAACTGGGCCGTGAACGCGGCGTTTAATATGTTTTAATGTTCTCAGTTCCTTCACCAAATTATAGTTCCTTAACAAGCAGAGCTCCGCCCACTCGCTGCACAGCCGGCAGTTCGTTCTCCAGCTCCTTACACTAAATTCCCAAACTGTCATCACCACTGAGCAGCTTTTCAGTCGGCAGCTGTGACAGAAGAACAGCTAAACAACCTGGAAAAGTGCCACAATATCAAGTTTAGCTCAGTTTTGTCAGTTTTTGCCAGATCAATATTAATGTTGTTTTGTTCCAGCCAGTCTGTAAAGCATCTTACAGCCCATTTAGTTTGGCGAATGGTGTTGGGTTCATTTCTGGCTGATTCCAGGTTGTTTAGCTGTTCTTCTGTCACAGCTGCCGACTGAAAAGCTGCTCGGTGGTGATGACAGTTTGGAAATTTAGTGTCGTCTCATCTTCAGAGTCTGACCAAATCGGCTGTCGGTCAAATGTGCTCTTAAAAGTGTCCATTTTCTGTTTGTGGCAAAGTAAGAAGTAAAAACATTCAAATGGCTTGAGCGTCTCCTACACCTGTCAAAGTCGTTGCTTAGCAACGGCGTCTCAGCGGAGTGATACAGTGTTTGTGAAAAAAAGTGATGTTATGGTGAAGGCGCCCTGTCGTTTCCTATGGTCCACGATGTAGCTGCGATTAAGGGGCAACTTTATGCAAATGAACTATGATGCGGTGAAGTAACAAAGGCTACGTTCACATTACCAGGCTGAAGTGGCACAAATCTGATTTTTTTCCCTAATGTGACTCAGATCTGATGTTTTCAGGGCTGTGTGGACACAAATCTGATCTTTTCAAATCCGACCTGTGTCACTGTGTCATATGAGGTCCTAGATTGGATATGTATCTGATTCGTGGCCATGCGACCATGAGAATGTGACGCTCAGATCGGAATTCATGTGCTTTTTTCCCACTGCGCTGCCCCATCATTCAGCGTTACCATGGCAGCAGCGCCGAACAGACGTTAAAGCCTGTAAACGGTGGAAAAGCAGCTCATCTCACCTTTTTCTCCTTCGTCTCGCTCTAATAACGAAGCTGAGAGCTGATCAGAGTTAATGATCTTCTCAGCGAAGCTCGTTCTGCTCGTTAGTTTGTGCTGATGATGACGTTACTGAGTAGGATGAGCTCATGAGGGTCATTTCAGGACGCCGGTTCGTCACATTAATGACAGATTTGAGTCACTTACCTAAACGAGTGTGAACCATTGCGTCAGAAAGATCGGATCTGAGCAAGAAATCAGATTTGAGTAACGAGGCTTGTAATGTGAACGTAGCTAAACTTACTGATGGGCTCAAACAAAAGCCTCTGACCAGTCGTAGACACGGGAGTCCGAGGTCCCCAGCATCTCCTCTCTGAACTTTTTGTTCCCACCAGTGTTTCATTCCTATTCCCAACGGTATTGTTTGAAATATAGAGGAGAAACTTATAAATGTATAACCACGTTTCATATTTTATGCATATATATATATATATATATATCGCTGTTGTCAGAAGAAAACCTTCTATCTCCATTTTTGTCGTTTTTCAGTTTTTGACATAATTTGAAAATGCCTGTTTCCCTTTACATTGTTTGTGAATTTCATGATGAATGGACCAAAAGAAACAGCCCAAAATGACTTGGAAAGACGTCTGGTTCCATTGACTTACATTCTAAGTAAAGTAGGTTTTTTCCTTCTCCTGTAAAGTTACTATTTTGGAGATACGAAGTTTTCTTCCAGCAACAGGATATGTACAGTATATATTTTTACATTTTCGTGTCAGAGGAGCTCGACAGTGTACACGCCCACACGTGACAACCAGAGCTGCCTCGAACTCACCCACCCAAGACAGACTTGAGGCAATATTAGCGACCCGTCGCCTCCTAATATGCAACAGTATGTAACAGTGACTCTGTATGTTGTCTGTAGATCTGTGTTGTGATCAGTGTGGATTTCCAGAATGTAGTTCAGCTGAACATCCCGACGCAGACGCTGTATGAACGGCCATCGTGTGTGAGCTGTAGAGTCGCTGCCTCGTCACTCGAGTCCAGAACCCACTGACTCTGTCCCTTAATCTGTGTTTGTGTTCAGAATTGCCTGCGTCAGTTTAACCAGGGCCTGCAGGAGATGATCCAGTTCCACACAGTGAGTCACTCACTCTAATTACATTTGGGTTATAGATGATTTCATCACATTAAAGTCTCATATCTTTGACTTTTTTCGCTCTGTTCGATTCCAGAAATGTTCAAGAGTCATTTTTAATATTTTTACAGAGTGTGAAGTCCAGATTAACCAAAATGGCTGCTTCCTTTTGATGAAACCGAGGCTTTTTGTCTGTGTGGTTGTTGTGAACAGCTGTGAGCTGCAGGGTTCAGTTCACTGCTCAGGCAGGAATCAGAGAGTCTGTTATAAAACACCAATAACAGGCTAATAAGACGAGATTCATAAGTTCACATTCACCTGCCAGAGCAAACCGCTCCGGATGTGCTACATCAGTTAAATATTTATAGATAAAGTCTGTCCTAAATATTGTTTTACTTCACAGGTTAAACCATCTGCTAATGTATGTATGAAACAGTATATTAGATCTACAGCATATTTGTGTTTGAGAATGTTTTATATGTAATAATAATAATAATAATAACACTAATATCATGTATGCTTCTGTTCAGATGCTGCTGGATCAGAGTCAGAGGGCGATCACCCAGCAGCTCACTCACCTCCTGTCACAGTGCGTCATCACAAACACACTAAATCACCGCCTTTTAGACGAGTGTGTGATGCTGTCTGCACAGTGTAACGCGTGTGTGTGTGCGCGCGTGTTTCTCATGCAGGTTCCTGCCGCAGATGCGCGAGGCGCAGCGTGAGTTTGTGAGGATAGGGGGCGATGTGGAGTTGGCTGCAGTGAAAAACGCTCAGATCTCCCCGAACAAACCTGCAGAGGCAGAAAGAGCCAGTCACCTGCTGATCGCCACGCGCAAGTGTTTCCAGCACTTCGCCCTGGACTACTGCCTGCAGGTACACAACTACACGACGACACAACACACAACTACACAACACACAACGCACAACTACACACAACCACACGACTAGACACAACCACACAACCACACAACTACATGACTACACAACACACCTACACACAACTACACAACACACAACTACACAACACACAACACATAACTATACAACTACACAACCACACAACTGCATGACTACGCAACACACCTACACACAACTACACACAACTACACAACACACTACTACACAACTACACAACACACAACACAACTACACGATTACACAACACACAACACATGACTACACAACACATGACTACACAACACATGACCACACAACTACACACCACACAACTACACAACACACAACTACATGACTACACAAACACAACTACAGTACACACAACTACACAACAATACACTACAAAACACACAACTACACAACACACAACTACACAACACAATACTACATGACTACACAACACACCTACACAGCTACAAAACAATACAACTACACAACACACCTACACAGAACTATACAACAAACAACTAGACAACTTCACAGCTACACAACACACAACTACTCCCTAGTTCAGATTAACCCTAGCTCAAATTAGCCCTAGCCCAGGTTTGGCCCTAGCCCAGTTTAGCCCTCGCCCAGGTTTAGCCCTAGCCCAGGTTTAGCCCGAGCCCAGTTTAGCCCTAGCCCAGATTATCTGTATGTGGTGTGAATGATCTGAATGGTGTTTGTTGTCAGGGGGTTCTGGGTCTCTGCTGTTGTAAATGAAGGCCAGGTTATTTAAAGCGGTTCCAGAATATCCTGATATTCCGGTGTTCGGGCTGACGGTGTTGGCTGGGTGGTCTTCTGTCTCTGCCCTTTGAGACACATTATCAGTAAAAGCGTGAGGTGTTTGTGTGTGGTGGGGAACCCGTGCTGGGGGCGGCTGAACGCTGTAATCTCATTGGCTGTGTGTGTTTGCAGCGGTGAGGCAGTGAGAGTAAATCCCGGATGTGTTGGTCCTGGACTCGCCTCGGCGTGTGTTTACCTTTAACTCTGCACAGTGTTTACTCTGGATTACCTCTGAACTCCGCCTGGAACTCTGCCTGCTTTATTCTGGGTTTATCAGTGCAGGTTAGAACACAGTAAGGTTCCTGTGACTGTGGACACATTTAAATACCTTACAGGAATTCACTGCTCGGGGCTTCGTTTGGTCAGACGCACAAATTAGACAGTCAAACTGTGAAATCAAACCCCAGGATTAAACTTGCAGTGCAGGATTTGGCTTCTGCTGTCATTTCTGGCTCATGATTAAGGATTGAAAACATGTAGCTACATATGGGGCTGAGCAATATGACTTTATTTATCATTATCATGATAAATTGTGCCAGAATATGTCACTGAATGCTTTTCAGGGCATTTGATGGATGTCGTCAGTGTTTAAAAAACCTTCCCAACTGCATGTTTGAGAACAAAGACGCCATAATTAGTCCTGTTTATTGGATATGGGGCAGGACAGGCTGTGAAATGTGGAGTGTAAATAATTATGTTCATAATTTTTAAGCGTTGTTTTTTAAATGTTGCCTGTTCTAATGTATCACGTCAGAAAAAATAAATATTGTGTATCGGAAAACTGCTTAATGAATCGTGATATTACATGGTTATTATGTTTAGATTAAGTGACCCTTCTGAGTCCCACAACGGGGAAATTTCACCTCCTCATTTCACCCATCCGTGCAGTGAAACACCACATACACACTAGTGAACACACACACACTAGGGGGCTGTGAGCACACTTGCCCAGAGCGGTGGGCAGCCCTATCCACAGCGCCCAGGAAGCAGTTGGGGGTTAGGTGTCTTGCTCAAGAGCACTTCAGTCACATACTGTCGACTCAGGGGATCAAACCAGTGACCTTACGGTCACGGGGCTGGTTCCCAAACCTCCAGCCCACGACTATCTAAAATATTATATATTGTTGTCATACTGACCAGCTCTGGGTTCAAGGCTTTAATGTCCTTTATACAGGACGTTAATCTCTGAACCCAAATGACGTTACCACCAAGAAGGCCAAGACTAGCTCAGGGGCCGGATTCACGAAAACTTTCTTAAGAAAAAAACTTGCAAAGGATCTTACAACAAACACTAAGAAGTTCGGAAGAATGTTCTTAAATGTAATTCTTGATAGTTCTCTGATATTCTCTTAACATAATCTTAATTATTTTCTTAAGACTTTATTAAGGAAATCTTCAGTGTTTTATTATCTCGGCTATGTTGCATTTTACCATGGACCATAAACGATGCAAGATAGTTTGAATTTGTACGAACTGTTATTTCCGTTATTTAGATTAATCCACTCAGAGGAGCAAAATGAAGGAAAAACATCAAACTAAGTGTTTAAAAAATGTAGCAAACAAGATTTAGAGCTGATGAAAAAAAAAAACAGCCAATAGGAAAAAAGAGGCGGCGCCAAGATAAATTTAGGTCGTAGAGATAAGCTGTCGTAAAGATAAGAAAACATATAAGAACGTAATATTTCCAAGAATAACACTTATTCTTAGAATCTAAATAAATTTTCTTAAAATAGTTAAGAAAATAACAGAATTCTTAAAAAGTTGTTTGAAATGTAACAATTTCTCGTAATTTTTTTCTGAAGAATGAAGTCAAGAAAAACATTCTGTCGTTATCGTGATAAATTATATCACTTTTCTGAGCACATCGTATATATTTTTTATATATGTTTTTGGCAGTCGTGGGCTGGAGAATAGAATTTTATTTTTATAATAATAATAATATTTTTGTATATTTTTTACAAGCACCTTTTCAGATACTTAAGGACACCGTAAACAGAAGATAAAGATAACGACATTCAATAAAATAAATAATAAATAATGTGGTATAAATAACACCAATAATAGTACAAAGAGAATAAACTATTAGGTGCAGCCTAAATAAATTTACATCTGTGTCATCAGAAACTAAATATGAGAGAAAACAGAGTCATGAATTATCGTGATATCATATTTTCGCCATATCGCCCACCCCTCTTTTTCTTTACAGCACAGGTTTAAATACAGGACAGTAAAGACACTGAATGGTTGATTTTATCCTGAATTCTTTGGGGGGAAATGAACAGAACTGGGATGGACGCTGATCCTTTTTCCCTTGTCTTTCTTTTCCAGCTGAATAATTTCAAGGTTCAGCAGAAGCTGGACATCCTGAACTCAGTAAGTGTCCTGAGAAAAAGGGCTTGAATGTAAACCAGTAAAGACAGTGAGGTGTTGCTTCTGTCTTACGTGAGATTCTTCGTGTTTGTTGTGTAGGTGTTCTCTTACTTCCACGCGCAGTATACGTTTTTCCATCAGGGGTTCGACCTGCTGAGAGACCTCGAACCCACCATGAAGACGATGGCATCCGAGGTATGATTCTAACCCTAGTGTAACCATAATTATTAAACGGTTCTGGTCCTAAAATCCGATTGGCTGAGCCGCGTTCGAAGCCGTTGCGAAATCCACGATATACGCTCACTGACCGCCTCACAACAACTGGACTCTGTATCACTGCACCACGAAACACCCTTATGCTGTTAGTGGATAATCTTTGACTCTCATGCTGCTCGCATGGAGCACCGAGTGAACTGATGAAGTTTTTGTTTAAACTGAGCGGCTGCCAACTTATGTTCTTAACTAGAACTGGGCTGGTCATCTAGCTTACAGGCTACAACGAAATAATTAAGCAAGCAGGCTTGAATTAAAGTCCTTACGTTATGATTCACTGTAAAACGGCAGTATAAAAGTCTAAGAATGTCCCTTGAATGGATTACATGCTTTAAATGTTCGTCAAAACGTACTTATAAGGCGAAAGTCTTTGCATTAAACAGTGTTGTGTTATTATATCACTGTTGTCGGAGACAAAACCCTGTATCTCCAAAATGGTAACTTTACAGGAGAAGGAGAAAACATGCTTTACTTTTAATGTAAGTCAATGGAACCAGAAGTTTTGTCCAAGTAATTTTGGGCCATTTCTTTTAGTCTGTTTTTCATTCAATTTACCCACAATATAAAGGGCAACAGGCATTTTTAAATTATGTTAAAAACAAAAAATGACAAAAATGGAGATACGAGGTTTTCTTCCGACAGCAGCGATACGCTTATTGTTCTATGACAAAAAGTTGAAAAACATTCATAAAATGACTGTGTACAGCGGTGGGCGACCAAACGTTCTCCTCATTCAGCGTTCCATGGTTGCTTGGCAACGATACTGTACTCTTAAGGAACTACATTTCTTGGTAGAATACTTGTTTATGTTGATTATTATTCATAATAACTTAATAATAAAATTTTGTATTTTGTCGTATTTTATTTTGGCTGCTGTTTTATAAAAAAATACAGTGATTTAATCACAGAGAAGGGAGTTTTACTCCGCTTTGCGTTGTGCCTAATAACACCCTTCCCCGTGGTAAAATCACAGCAACGCACAGCCTCTCGTGGCTTATTGCTTTAATCAGCCTCACTGTGGACTCAGACGTACATAACAGGACCATTGTTGATCATTTCAGGTCACGTACAGCAAAACAAATCATTATCATCCAGCATAATAGTGGTAGTGTTCGTTCTGACGGTGGCCCTTCTCCATATTCGAGTCCCTGATATGAGTCCCTGACTGGTGCCTCAGTGTTGGTGACACCAGAATTAAAGCTGTAGTAGATGTTGCTCCACCGAGCTGCCTCTTTCTCAGTCGTGGTTGTATTTAGTGATTCGGTTTAAACATGAACTGAACTGAATGTTTTTTCTACAGCTGGCCCAGCTGTCCACTGAGTGTACGGCTAAGAGGAAAGATCTGGAAAACCAGCACCTGCTCGTCCAGCAGAGGGTGAGTAGCGGAGCAGTGCACAACTGCAGGCAGTCGAGATAAACACCGATCAGGCATAACATTCTGACCACCTCTTTGTTTCTATGCTCATTGTCCATTTTATCAGCTCCACTTACTATAAAGGTGCACTTTGTAGTTCTACAGTTACAGACTGTAGTCCATCTGTTTCTCTGCATACTTTGTTAGCCCCCTTTTACCCTGTTCTTCAGTGGTCAGGACCCCCATGGACCCTCACAGAGCAGGTACTATTTGGGTGGTGGGTCATTCTCAGCACTGCAGTAACACTGACGTGGTGGTGGTGTGTTAGTGTGTGTTGCGCTGGTACAAGTGGATCAGACACAGCAGTGCTGCTGGAGTTTTTAAACACTGTGTCCACTCACTGTCCACTCTATTAGACACTCCTACCTTGTCAGTCCACCTTGTAGATGTAAAGTCAGAGACGATAGCTCATCTGCTGCTGCACAGTTTGTGTTGGTCATCCTCTAGTCCTTCATCAGTGGTCACAGGACGCTGCCCACAGGACGCTGTTGGCTGGATATTTTTGGTTGGTGGTCTATTCTCAGTCCAGCAGTGACACTGAGGTGTGTAAAAACTCCAGCAGCACTGCTGTGTCTGATCCACTCAGACCAGCGCAACACACACTAACACACCACCACCACGTCAGTGTTACTGCAGTGCTGAGAATGATCCACCACCCAAATAGTACCTGCTCTGTGAGGGTCCATGGGGGTCCTGGATAATCGAACAAGACTTTGCGAGATGTAGCTGAAAACACAGGGTATAAATACTGAACAAAATGGCTTCTGATTAAACTCAGATGCATGATCTAAATCAGTATTCAGGCAATAGTGACCTCTGCTGGTGAGGAGGGGCGTTGTCAGCAGCAGATGTGACCGTGGTAATGTACTTATGAGTTATGCTAACGTAGCTGTGGGCTGGAATGTTACAGTGCACTGTTTGTGTTGACTGTTAGCCTGTAATAAGCCTGTGTTTGTCGTTTTTAAAGTATTTGGTCTTTGTTGTTTTGTTTATTTGTCTTGCAGTATTTGGAGCTTTGTTGTTTTACACTCTGGTGTTTGTTGTTTCTGTAGTGATTGGTGTTTGCTGATTTTGCAGGATGCCTGTGGCGAGTCTGTGGTGGTGTTGAGTCCGTCCAATGGAGGCGTCATTCAGGGCTACCTCTTCAAACGCTCTCGCAAGAAGAATAAGATGTGGAAGAGGTGAGAGAAAGAGAGATAGATTCCACTTTCTGGTTCTCTAATTGTCTCCACTAACCATTGTTTTCTTCTAATTCAGGTGCTGGTTTTCCACCAATAATAACCAGCTGCTGTACACAAAGACACACAAGGTAATCGCACACTGATTAGAGAGAGCTTATTAAATGTGTCTTAGATGTAGGAGATACAGCAGGTCTATAGAGTGGAGAATAAAGCAACTCTATGGAGTGGAGGATAAAGCAGGTCTATGGAGTGGAGGATAAAGCAGGTCTATGAAGTGGAGGATAAAGCTGGTCTATGAAGTGGAGGATAAAGCAGCTCTATGGAGTGGAGGAGAGAGCAGCTCTATGGAGTGGAGGATAAAGCAGGTCTATGGAGTGGAGGATAAAGCAGGTCTATGGAGTGGAGGATAAAGCAGGTCTATGAAGTGGAGGATAAAGCAGCTCTATGGAGTGGAGGAGAGAGCAGCTCTATGGAGTGGAGGATAAAGCAGGTCTATGGAGTGGAGGATAAAGCAGGTCTATGAAGTGGAGGATAAAGCAGGTCTATGGAGTGGAGGAGAGAGCAGCTCTATGGAGTGGAGGAGAGAGCAGCTCTATGGAGTGGAGGAGAGCAGCTCTATGGAGTGGAGGAGAGAGCAGCTCTATGGAGTGGAGAATGAAGCAGGTCTATAGAGTAGAAAATAAAGCGGGTCTATGGAGTGGAGGAGAGAACAAGTCTATGGAGAGGATAATAAAGCAGGTCTATGTAGTGGAGGATAAAGCAGGTGAGTGGATAAAGGATAGAGGAGGTCTATGGAGAGGATAATAAAGCAGGTCTATGTAGTGGAGGATACAGCAGGTCTATGATGTCTAGGATGAAGCAGGTCTGTGAAATGGAGGTCAAGGAACAGATGAAGGACACAGGAGGTCTATACAGAGGATAGCAAAGCAGATCCTATTGAAAGTTTTGTTCTGTAGATTAAATGTCATACAGTTCCGATCTAAGCTATGGTGGTGTTTAATGTATGTGTGTTTGTGTGCAGGAGCAGCCGGTGGTGCTGTTCGATGACTTGCGGCTGTGTGCAGTGAAGTCTCTGGATTCGATAGACCGGCGTTTTTGTTTCGAGCTCCTGAGTGTGCAGAAGTAAGTCAAGTGCACTCTGTGGGAACAAACTCCACATGAAAATGTCTCTATTTTCAAAGTTTTATCATCATTAGCCTACTTTTGCCTGATTGGCCAAACTCAGTGCGGCTGCCACATTCATTTGCATAAAGTAGAAAGCAGCTGATGTTGCAGGTGGACATATAGAATTCTGAATTAGTGTTAATGTTAGTCTTATTTGTCTGTGTGTGTGTGTGTGTGTGTGTGTGTGTGTGTGTGTAGGTGTTGTGTATTACAGGCGGACTCGGAGGAGTTAAAGATGGCCTGGATTGACGCTGTGCAGAGCTGCATTGACATCGCTTACCGAGAGAAAGTGTCTGAGAAAGAGTCTGAAAGCACTCAGGTACCGACAGCACACACACAGTGTTTTGGGTCAGTCTCACGAAACCATGTCCATAAATATTCAACTGTCAATCATCATGCAGATGTTCAAATAATACAGTTTTCATACAGTATAGTGGATTAATGGGACTCTGTAGGGTACAACAAAAACGTTTAATTATTCGTTATTCTATTTTTGCCATTTTTGATTCACTTCATCAAAATGTATTCACTGTTTTCCTTTTTAATATTTTTTTATAACAATGTATTATTTCACCACTTCATTATTTTTAATATTAAAGGCATCATATTAAAAATATTGTCAATGCAAAAAAAAAAAATACTATTAACAGAAATCTGTTTCAAATATATTCAGTCGTGGGCAAAAGTCTGAGATCACACTGTAAACCTGGAAATAAACAACAGACAGTATTAAAATTTTGGAAAGAAACTTTATGAGAAGTGAAATATTCGCTCTCCAAATAGTCTTTATACAAATGCATTGTTTTTAGTCTGATCTCTATAGTCTGACGACCCTCAGCTGGATCTGATCTGCTGATCAGAGACTTTTGCACAAACCTGCGGAGGCCCTGCAGCTGGAGAGCCGTCACTCAAATAGTTCTGCTGATCATATAGTTTGTAATGAGAAACTTTAATTAAACTTAAATTAAAGTAGGAACTCATTTGTACTAGAGCTCTCAGACCTGCGGACCCCTAATTGCATTATAATAATTAGTTTTCAAATTCTTGGTCCAAAAATAGTACAGAGAAAGTTTAAAACGAAAAGCTGGAAAAAAACATTATTTACACATTTTTCTTGCTGTAATGACAATTTGGTCTCATTACAAATCCAATTTAAAAGCATTAAATAATTCAGGTTTGTGTTAAATGATTAACCCTGGCTGCATTGTTTGTAAATCCAAAAAGAAAGTAAACATTGAGTTTCCGGGTCTCAGTATCAGTTGTGTTTATATTATAATAATTAATAATATTAACAGCCCTCTTGGTGTCCAGTGTCCAGTGTTTTGACTGTTCTGGTTCTGTCTGTCTGTGTTCAGGTGAAACCCTCACCCCCCGTCCCGGTTCCTGACCCCCCCTCCTTGCCGGCTGCTCTGGGCGTGGCTCTCCGTGGCCACGGTAACCGTCGCTGCTGCGACTGCGGGGAGGCGGAGCCTCGCTGGGCGAGTGTAAACCTCGGCATCACCGTCTGCATCGAGTGCTCCGGGATACACAGGTCATTAATAATCAATACATTTATCTGTTCTCCTTTAAGTCAGGGCTGAGTGACAGAGCCAAAAATATATCATATAATATATCATATAATATATTATAACAAATATTTTTCCATATCGTTCAGTGTCGTTAATTAATGCTTATTATTCTAAACATTTCTTAGTTTGAGTCTGAGTAGTATTTTCAACTCTAATGGTAACAAGAGGCTTGTTTTGGCGTAATATATATATATATATACATATATATATATATATATATATATATATACGTTTATATACTTATATACATGCATATACTTGTATACACTGTAGTTATATCTTTACATTACTTTTTTATATTTTATCTGTAAAGTTTGGTGAATTCTGGATAGTTATTATTTTTTTAAATGATTTTATCTGCCATATCAGAATCTTCTACAGCTGTAGTCAACATTCTGGACACATTATTAAATCTATATATAATTCATATGTAATCAATAGTTTTGTTTTGAACACTATTGTAGATGTTAAAGACTAACTCTGCTAACTGTCCCACTGGTTTGTGGTGTCGTGAGTGAACGGCTAGACTTCTTCTCCCTCTCTGTGTAGAGAGTAAAAGGCACACAGTGCCACCTAATGTACAAAAGTAGCACCTGTTGATAGTCCTTTCTGTTTATATTGGATTGATGAACAGAACATCATAAACATTGTATCAAATACACATCAAACGATGATGATTAGTATTAAAACGTTGTTGTAATGTGTTTTAGGAGTCTGGGTGTTCACCTGTCTAAGGTGCGTTCGCTCACTCTGGATTCCTGGGACCCAGAACAGCTGAAGGTAACCGAGCCGCCTCCTCAGACCTACTAATAGTGGCCTGTATTTATCACACAGTAAGGATACTGATCTGAGGTCAGCTTACAGCTTTTAAATGATACTGAATAGAATTACATGAACTGAATTACATGAAGAAATTACTGAGTTTTACTATCTGTAGAGTTTAATATGTTCTAATAATGATAATATCTCTGTTTATAAAAGAATTATGGAAATGTGTTCTGTTGTTGTGATTGAGGTCAGTAACAGAGTTTCTTTGATTTCTTTAACTAATCTCTTTAATTCTGCTCCCTGTAGCTGCTGTGCGTTCTGGGTAATGATGTCATTAACGGCATTTATGAATGTAGTCCATCTGACGGACTGGAAAAGCCCGATCCTCAGAGCGCTCGGTAAGGACGCAACAGTACAAACACAATAAACAAACTCCAGGAGGAATTACAGCTTAATCTAGACCTGGATTACCTGTCGCACACAGTGGATCACTTTATACCAGCAACTTATTCTGCATGCCCAACTTGCTCCAAGGCAACCAGTTTTCAAAAATTCTGCATAATTAAGTGGTTAAGATGTAAACGGACTCATTCAGAGTCGGTTTGGTGTGAAACGCTCCGTTCTAGATAAACTTACCGAGTCAGAACTGTTCACAGTGGTGGTGATAGGAACCAGACGTCCACCTCTAAAAGCTCCCTCACAGAAAGTTACTACATGAAATGGTTATGAATTCACTGCCTGATGACTGAGACACTGTTTTATGATAGTTTAGAGAACTTAAACTCCATTCATGGTGGAGGGATACATGCAGGGCGCTGTGAGGCAAAATAGTCCCCAAAGAAAACTTATTATTTCAGATTTTCCACTATTTTCATCATCAACATTCCATATAAACTCAGAAGACTCGTGTAGGTTCACTGGTGGTTCTGGATAGTAAATAAAATGTCTATATTTGTGTTGTAGTCATGGCGACCCCTGGTTCCTATCACCACCACTGTAAAGACATCTGAACCATTTCACACCAAACCACTCTGAGTCACTCTGTTTACATCTCACACACTGAATTATGGAGGAATTTTGGAAAATTGGTGGAATTCCCCTTACAGATTATAACAGGTTATAGATTATAAACAGTTCTTGCACCAATCAGGCCTTGTGGACGTCATGGAGCCCCACTGGTTACATTATGTGCAAATGACTGCATAACATAGAAAGAACAGATTAATACTAAAGTGTTGTATAGATGTTGCTAGGCGGTTGCTATGGTATCCAACGTGGTTGGTAAGGTGTTGCTAGGTGGTTGCTGTACTATTAAATCCACTGGTATCTTAAATCTTTTGATACCTTAAATCCATTGTTACCTTAAATCAGCTGCTACCTTAAATTCACTGCCACTTTAAATGTACTGCTACCCTAAATTAATTGCTGCCTTAAATTCACTGATCCCATAAATCCAGTGCCTCCTTAAATCCACTTAAACCTTTAATCCACCGCTACCTTAAATTACCTGCAACTTTAAATCTTTTGTTACCTTAAATCCTACTTTGCTAACTTAAATTGCTAAATTGCTAACTTAAATTCACTGCCACTTTAAATCTCCCGCTTCCTTAAATTAATTGCTACCTTAAATTCCCTGCTCCCATAAATCCAACGCCTCCTTAAATCCACTTAAACCTTTAATCCACTACCTTAAATTTCCTGCGACCTTAAATCTTTTGCTGCCTTAAATCCATTGCTAACTTAATAAAAATGCCACCTTAAATCCACTGATACCTTAAATCCATTGCTACTGTAAATCCAATGCAACCTTAAATCCACTGATACCTTAAATTAATTGTAACCTTAAAATCCAATGCCACTCGTATGTCACATGTAACTGTGAGATACGAATAGAATATGCAACTAGAATGGAAACTAGTATAGCTAATATATCAACTTCATTGTGTAAGTGGCAGTGGTGAAAGTGTAGATTTTGCTGTTATAGTTGCTTTTTCATATTTACCTAGTATGATTTCTTGTTCATTCACTGAATAAACTGCTCAACTTTAACATGATTGGTCATTCATTGTAACTGTCAAACTATTTAAACCTAAACAGAGAATGGATCTACTGTTAAATGAAGCTGAAGGATCCCAGACAAATGTGCTTTGTGAGACTCCACTCTCACACCTCTGTCTCGCTTTCTCTCTCTCTCTGTCAGTCAGGTGAAGGAGGTGTGGATTAGGAGGAAGTATGTGGAGCGGAGTTTTGTGAAGAAGGACTGTGAATCTGCTGATGCTGGTGAGCTCATTTTTATCATTGCTATTTTTGTAGATTGACAATGATATTGTTACTATTACTACATTTCAGAAATGCATATGGAAACATTGTGTGTTTGTGTGTCCATCCACTCTGTTTCCATAGAGACCGTGAAGCTGCGGGCGGGACAGAAGCTGTACCAGGCGGCGCTGGACGGGGAACTGGTCTCCATGGCAACGGCGCTGGCCCAGGGAGCGGACGTAAACTGGAGCAACCCAGATAAGGCAGGGCGGACTGCCCTGATTGGTGCAGCTATTGGGGTAAGCTCCACCCCTTTTTCATCACTTTTGTCCTGAGAGTGTGTGTGATTATAGTTGGTCACTGTGTGTGTGTGTGTGTGTGTTTGTGTGTGTGCAGGGTTCTTTACTGGCGTGCGAGTTTTTGCTGCAGAACGGAGCCAATGTGAACTACAGAGACCAGCACGGACAAGCTGCACTACACGCTGCGGCCACACGGGGGCACACCGGGTAACACAACATGCACATTATACTGTATGTGGCCACTTTTAGATCCACCTACTTTGTTTCTACACTGTTTGTCCAGTTTATCAGGTCCACTTACCATACTTTCTCCTAATAATATTTGCTCTGTGGTGGTCCTGTGAGGGTCCTGACCATTAATGAACTGGGTAAAGGGGGGGCTAACAAATTACACAACTGTAGAGCTACAAAGTGACCCTATATGGAGCTGATAAAATGGACAATGAGTAAAGATAAAATGGAGGTGTACCTAAAGTGGCCAGTGAGTTTTAGACATATGTTTTGTCATATATAATATACAGTATGTTTATTATTTAAACTATACTGTATGTTTATATTGCATTGAATGTTTATTATATATATTGTTATGTAAATATATTATATAAACTGTCTGTGCTATAAACTGTCAGAATGAGCTTTTAGGGCTCCTGTGAGAAATGGATTGTGACATGCTGTGCTGTGATTGGTCAGGCAGGTGTGTCTGCTGTTAAAGAGAGGAGCCAATCAGTACGCAGCGGATGAAAAGGGAAATGATCCGCTCAGTATCGCCATAGAAACAGCTCACGCTGACATTGTCACCCTGTGAGTTAGCAGTGTGTGTGGGTGTGGGTGTGTGTGTTAGAGTGTGTGTTACTGGTGTCTGTTGATTTTGAATAACTGTGTGTGTGTGTGTGTTTGTGTGTGTGTGTGTGTGTGTGTCTGTGTTTTACTGGTGTCTATTGATTTTGAATAACTCTGTGTGTGTGTGTGTGTGTGTGTGTGTGTCTGTGTGTCTGTGTGTGTGTGTGTGTGTGTGTGTGTGTGTGTGTGTGTGTGTGTCTGTGTGTTACTGGTGTCTATTGATTTTGAATAACTCTCTGTGTGTGTGTGTGTCTGTGTGTATGTGTGTGTGTGTGTGTGTGTGTATGTGTGTGTGTGTGTGTGTATTGCAGGTTGAGAATGGCGCGGATGAATGAGGAAATGAGGGACTCTGAGGGGTTCTTTGGATCTGTAGGTAAGATGTTCCCATAATGCACCATGGCAGGGCTGTACCTTCAGGTACATCATCCACAGAATGAGTTTCAGTGAAGTCCAACGAGATAAACTGTCCTGGAAAAACACAATATAAAACCCACAATCCAGTATGTGTTATAACTGTAGGAATCTGCTTTGGGTTTGAACTGTAGGGATCTGTTATGGGTTATGACTGTGTGCATTATGGCAGTGGTCACCAACCCTGGTCCTGGAGATCTTCCTTTCTGTGAAATCTAGTTCCACAGTCTGCCACACGGAAGAGTGTTTGTGCCCATTGCATTATTGGTTATAACTAGACGGATCTGTTATGGGTTATGACTGTAGGGATCTGTTATGGGTTATAACTGTAGGGATCCATTATGGTTTATGACTCTAGGGATCCATTATGGCCTATGACTTTACGGGATCCATTATCTGTTATTACTGTAATGATCCATTATGGGCTGTGACCATAAGGATCCATTAAGGGTTATGACTGTAGGGATCCATTATGGGTTATGACTCTACAGTATCCATTATGCATTATAACTCTAGGGATCCACTATGGGTTATAACAATCTGTTATGGGTTAGAACTATATAGATCCATTATGCATTATTACTGTACCAATCCGTTAAGGGTTATGACTGTAGGGATCCATCATGAGTTATAACAACAGGAATCTGTTTGGGTTATGTCAATAGGGATCCATCATGGATTATGACTATATCTATCCATTATGGATTATTACAGTAGGAATCTGTGGGTCATCATGGGTTATGACTATAGGGATCTGTTATGATTTATGATTATAGGAATCTGTTATGGATTATGACTATAGGAATCAAATATGGGTTACTACTACAGGGATCCATTATGAGTTATGACTATAGGGATCTGTTATGGGTTATCGTTATAGGGATCCGCTGTGAGCATTGCAGCTCTGTTCCCCTCCAGTTCTGTAGCTTTGATCTCTGTTTCTCTCTCTCTTCCTTTCTCAGGTGATGATGAAACATTCCAGGACATTTTCCGTGATTTCAGCGACATGGCGTCCCATGATCCCGAGCGCCTCTCCCGCAGGCAGTTCAGCCGCAGCACAGAGGACGGGGGGGTGGACGAAACCGCCGCGGGGGCGGAGAGGACAGCGGGAGGAATGGAGGGATGAAAAGACGGAGGAGCTGAGCTGAGGGGGCTGTTCAGGCTGTCCTGTCCAGAGTGGATTTAGCTGGCCCCCCGTTTGAGTCCTTTCAGTGTTCCGCTCGTAGCGAGTTTCCCGACGCTGTCGCCCTCGGCTTGTTTATTCAGGGCTGGAATTCTGTAAAGCTGCTCTGTGACGACGGCTGCTGTAAAAAGCAATACATACATACATTTCAACTGAATTGACCTGAATCGGTCTGAGGGCAGCTTAGAGTTGGGGTTGGGTTTGGGTTTAGGGTTGGAGCGGAGATTTGAGTTAAAGCTCTTTGGATAATGAGTTAGGTCAGTTCAGGAAAGATTGTGGGTGGGCAGTTCAGCGGCCTGACTGGAGCTACTGTGTCATTCCACATTGACTCACCAAGGACCTGGCAGGTCCCGTCATGGATTTCAATGAAAAAAACAAAGAAAAACGTTTCAATTTTTGAAAAACTGTTTTTTAATTATGTATTAATTTTTTTTAGCAATATATTAAGATATATACCATATGTAAACCAGTCCATTTACAGTGAAATATTTTTATTAGTATTGTATTTATATCCAGTTTATATTTCAACCCAGTTCGTTCTCAATATTGAGTATATCAAACTTGAGAACTCGATGGGGGCAAATAATTCACAACAAAAAAACTATTCGGAGCACAACTTTGATGTGCTTGGTTGCGGCAATGAAATAAATAGTATATAATATAATAATAAATAATAATATAGTATAATGAGTTTTTTTTTTACTCGCATTTCTTCACTGAAGTCAATGGCGTGACCTGCCAGGCCCTGTATGAGTTAACGTGCAATGAAACTCTGACTGAAGAGGCTGTTTGTATAAAGCTAACGGGGCACAACCTAACACTGGGTTAAAGATAACACTGATATTTTATGTAGTCAAACAGCTTCCATTAGAATGTGCTTCTGGTCATCTTCTCGTGTTCCCATAGCAACGTCATCATCAGATTTTCATAGTAATCAAACTTATATTGCTCCAGATTCACCCTGAGGACTGTTTCTTACCATAAACGTAACTTTTTCCATCACGAGTGTTTGTGATCAGTGAGCTGTGCACAAGTCACACCTATATTATTTTAATCTCCTCTCGGTATTTGTCATATAGCAGCGTTTAGAAGCAGATAAGCAGCTCACAGTGAGAGCCAGACAGGCTAAAGTACAGCCTCCACACGGGGGGGTTAGTTTAACACACTGTTACAGCTCAGACCACCAAAGCAAATAATCAGAGAAGTCTAGTTACCCCCCATATACATTTACAACAGCTGAAAGTTTGTATGCACAAATTCATCACAAAAGTACTATAGAAGTCCTGTAAATTAAAATATTATTATTATGCTGTTTTCTGCTCTACTTTGCATCAAAAATACATTTGCCGCAGTTTAGAGCTCCTTTTCAGCAGTCATATTTGTTTTGATGCAGATATGTTCATGTATTAAGGTTGGAAAGCTCGTCTTGTTCAAACAAAATACAATAATATTTAATTAATTGAGTTTTTCATAATTTTACCAGACATTTCATTGGCTGTTATAGCTCGGCCCTCAGTGTATTACAGTTATAACCTAAGAGTAGCTCAGCCGGTTTGCATTGGAGTCCCTGTAGTTACTAAATAATAAGCCTTAGTATGTAATAAGCCTGAGATTTTAAGGGGTTAACTTTTAGTTTTAAAGAAAATCAACAAAACATGTCATTTTACTGTCAGTCTATTACAGTTAGCCGTGCCTGTGGGGTAAGTTGGCACATTTGCACTCGCTCTGTTCCTTGCAGTTGAATTGTTTGTAAACAGCAGGTGCTGGAAACGTTTAAAATGATTTAGCCGAAACCAAAATAGGTTGTGCCCCGCTCTGCCCTGTTAAATGCTTTCATTGAACGGCGACGTCTATGAGGTGAACCTGAAAAACGAACTATTTTTTAGGTTTGTCAGTCAACCAGTAGTTGTATTAACACATTCAGTGCAGTAATAAACCTGCAATTTAAAAACAAAGGGATTTCTGTAAGAAGGGACGTGTATGCAGGCCTTAATGCTGGCTAATTAATCTGTATTTAGCTAAAAAAGACAGTTTGTTTAACCCATTCCTTTAGTCACAGTGGAAGTTTATTTCTGTATAAACGTTTAGAATGTCCATAAATGTGATATAGTAAATATGTATGTATTCTTTTTTTTACTTTATGGTCACTTTTTGAACCCTAAAATTGTGGCTACGGTTGATGCTACTGGGCTCGGTTTTTTGGGCCGTCGACGCTTTGATTATACAGCCGTGTGCAAAAGTTTGTGTACCCTTGGTCAAAAGTTTTGTTGATTTTCTGAGTGTGCAGAAGTTACCGCATCCTCTACAAAGACACACTTCTACATATTTTAGTACGTACTTGATGTTTATTTACTGAATTTAATGCCAGGGGCCACCAGCTGGCCCAAAGTTTTATTATACACCTCTATAACCTAAGAATAGCTCAGACGGTTTGCATTGAAGTCCCTGTAATTACTAACTAATAAGCCTTATTGTGTAATAAGGGATTTTAAGGCTTATTTTTTTGCTTAGAAAATTGACAAAACATGGAATTTGACTGTCAAAGTTTTGCACACTGTGACTGCTTATACTGTGGGGACTGAGCTACATGTGACTTATGGTTAAGTAAGTGAACAGAGGAACTGTCCTTTGACACTGGCCGAGTTTCTGAAGGAACTGTTGATGAGGGGTAGACGCTGAGAGTCTGTGAACGTTTGGATGCACATTCCAGGCCCTCCTGTTGGAGTGGCAGATCCCTGACCTTTGCCCTTTCATTTAAAGTCACTGTGCCTCCTGTCTTTTCAGAAACTGCTCTTACCAGGGAAGTTCTAGTGGGGAGAAGTGCACTGGACACTAGAGGGCGCTCACAAGAGTCCAGAATGAATGGGTTCCTGTGGAGCTTCAGGGCAAAAAGGCAGTTTGTAAATGGTTAAAGCTTTTTTAACAGACAAATTCATTGATTCTCTCAACACAGTGCAGCATAACATATTTCAACACTGCTGTTATGTATTTTAGCGCTTTCGCATTCCAGTTTCAGGACTTTCTAACTGTGTCTTATGTATGTTAATGACGTTAGTGAGCATGAACCACTTTCCTCAGCCAATGAGCTGATCAGCTCACCAACCAATCAGCACTCAGTAGCAGTAATGCTGAAGGGTATTTACTAAAGGATAGTATTCCCAAGGCTACACAACACCTACATAAGCCTTTCATGATGACTGACTTAAACCTTTATAGACATTCATAAAGTGTGAATCGTGAGCGCCAATCTCTTTACTCAGCTTGCCAACCAATCAGCACTAAGCAGCAGTAATGCTAACCAATCAGCACACGGTAGTAGTAAAACTTGCATCCTACTGCCTAAAACCTGTTTGCTGTAGAAAAGTGTAAATATGCTGATACGGCTTTCACGGCTACGCAACACTACATAGGCTTTTCATGACAAATGACATAAACCTACATTAATTTAGTTATGTTATAACTGAAGTTTGGGGGGAGGTACATGTCTGAAACCCCTCCTCCTTCCAATCTAACACCCTGTCAATTCACATCCTCACCTTTTGTTCCCGTGACAAAGTGTTCACAACCCCACTGCCACCCCATCTCCTCCCTGTTCCTCAGTCCTGCATCAGTCCTAATACAGCTATGAGGGGGTCCGGCCTTCTAGCGACAGGCAGAATCTGCCCAGAACTCCAGGCCAAGTTCTCAGAGTTCTCCCCCTCCCTCAATCAGTCACCCTTCATACTACCACCGCCATGTTGAAGGCATAATCCAAACCTGTAAATCTTTCCTAAAGGCTTATTTGTTTCATAAAGGCTGCTTTTGTCCATTTTGTGTTTACATATGAGTTTATAAAGGTTTATTTCAGTTATGTAGGAGTCGTGTAGCCTTACGAATGTTTTTACTTTTCCAAAAGTAAAGGAAGGTCCTTTATGAATGGCTAGAAAACATATTTATCCCTTTAGCTCCTTTCACTTCTGGTCATGCAGGACTCTCTCTGGCGCCCTCTAGTGTGTAGCACTCAAGCATGTGATATAAAGCCTCCCCCTAAACTGGCTCTGGTTCTTACTTTGCTCTAACTGTGGTTACTGATGTCACACTGAATGATGTTACATTAAACCGCACTGAAGTACAATGTCCTGCTTTTAGACGTAACTTATCCTGCTGGTCTACTCTGAGACTGACCACTAATGGACCAGGACTCACCCGGGTTTAAACGTTTGCAATAATGTCGACTGAAATCATGTAGTGATGTCTTAAAAATCTATAAAGTCTTTTAATATTAATACAATAAAATATATTTAATGCATCTGTGGTGTGAACATGTGGTTCGTGGCTTGGATGTGTGGAAAAACTGATATATATTCACTGGTCATTTAGATCCACCTCCTTGTTTCTACATTCACTTCAGTGGTCAGGACCCCCATGGACCCCCACAGAGCAGGTACTATTTGGGTGGTGGATCATTCTCAGCACTGCAGTAACACTGACGTGGTGGTGGTGTGTTAGTGTGTGTTGCGCTGGTCTGAGTGGATCAGACACAGCAGTGCTGCTGGAGTTTTAAACACTGTGTCCACTCACTGTCCACTCTATTAGACACTCCTACCTTGTCAGTCCACCTTGTGGATGTGAAGTCAGAGACGATAGCTCATCTGCTGCTGCACAGTGTGTGTTGGTCATCCTCTGGTCCTTCATCAGTGGTCACAGAACGCTGCCCACAGGACGCTGTTGGCTGGATATTTTTTGGTTGGTGGTCTATTCTCAGTCCAGCAGTGACACTGAGGTGTTTAAAAACTCCAGCAGCACTGCTGTGTCTGATCCACTCAGACCAGCGCAACACACACTAACACACCACCACCACGTCAGTGTTACTGCAGTGCTGAGAATGATCCACCACCCAAATAGTACCTGCTCTGTGGGGGTCCATGGGGGTCCTGACCACTGAATCAGTGTATGCTTGTGTTGCTGGTGATTAGCTATGCTCATCTGTACTGTTTTTTTAGCAGAAGAATAGTGTGCAGTAAAAGAGAAAGTACTCTAAAGCAAGAGATGCTAGACCAGTCACCACAAGGTTGTGGCAAAGAGTTCGAAGTTTAGAAGCAGCAGCACTGAAAGTCCTCGTACATGGGGCTGCGAGAAGTCCAGTGCCAGGCAGGACATGATGGAGAAGTCAGAGGAAGTGCTGCTGTGAGTAGGCTGACTAGCTAGCGCTAGCTAGAACCAAAAAGAATGAAAAGGTTTTCTGTTTTCAATGTTACTTTGACAAACTAACATCAAATCATCCACTGAGGTGAAAAACACTGGTGTGAAAGCCCACAAATCATCACCAGCTACTCCTGCACTGGTTAGCTTTAGTGTTAGCATCAGCTCATTAGCGCATTCAACGCAGCCTCCGTTACTCAAGCGGAGCGACCAAAAGATTTTCTTTGGCTGTTTTTGAGTAATCAAACGTTTTCAAATTTATATGAGCTGATAAATTTTCCTTAGTATCAGGAACACCAACCAATCAGCTCTTAGTAGCAGTAATGCCAACCAATCAGCACTCGGTAGCAGTAATGCTAACCAATCAGCACTCAGTATCAGTAACGCTAACCAATCAGCCCTCAGTATCAGTAACACCAACCAATCAGCTCTTAATAGCAGTAATGCTAACCGATCAGCGCTCAGTAGCAGTAATGCTAACCGATCAGCGCTCGGTAGCAGTAATGCTAACCAATCAGCGCTCGGTAGCAGTAACGCTAACCAATCAACGCTCGGTAGCAGAAATGCTAACCAATCAGCGCTCAGTAGCAGTAACACCAACCAATCAGCTCTCAGTAGCAGTAATGCTAACCAATCAGCTCTCGGTAGCAGCCTGTATTTTCTTGAATGTGATTAAGTGAATATCTGCTCTTACAGACGTCAAAATTAGTCAGAAAGCACATCCCTAAACCAAACCCTGTCAAACGTGGCTGTAGTGTTGAAGAACACGCAGAGCAGAGCGTGAATCTCAAATTTCTCTAGAACACAGTATTTCACATAAAACCACTCTGAATGACTTTGTTTACATCTTAGCCATTTATTTATGCAGACAATTGGTGGACGTTTCTCTTAACACATTAAAAAAGTTGAGTTTTATCTCAATAATTAAATATGATCAGGAATCACTGCAGGGTTTTTGGACTGTTGGTGGCTGTTGTGTTCTGTCTGACGATCTCTTCCTGCTTCTTCATCTCGTCGTGTATCCACTGCAGGAAGTTGCTGAATCGCGTATAAACGCCGTATTTTCCTTCTGCGGCGCACTTCTCGCCCCAGCTGACGATCCCTGTGAGGAACCAGGTGCCCCTGTAGTTCACCACGAACGGCCCCCCGCTGTCCCCGGTGCACGCGTCCATCTCCGCCTGGAGGAACCCGGCGCAGAACATGTTGTCGGTGACGACCTGCTCGGTGGACCTCATACACTCCTCCTGGCCAATCACCGGCAGCACCACCTTCCGCAGGAAGCGCGAGGAGCGGCCCAGGTAACTCGTGGCGCCCCAGCCGGTCACCAGGCCGCGCTGATTCTCCATCATCAGCACCTGGGCCAGGTGAGCATTGGGCAGGCAGGCAGGTGAGACCACGGTGCTGAACTCCGCAGGCTGGGACAGGTACAGCAGTGCTATGTCACTGTCGAATGTGAACTCGTGGAAATGAGGATGGACCACGACTTTCTCCACTCTAATCTGCTGCTCACCTTCATCTGGACGCAACTTGTCATAATCACCTACAAATATGCACAAGGATTAGTGAATAACCTTATAATATTTTGCATACACAGAATAAATAATACAGTAAGTCTTGCTATAATCCAGAGAATGTGTAGAGAGGAGAATTACCACTACATAATGTCTTTCAGGTTCGTCAGACACTAGGGGGCGCTCCTGAGTGAGAGCAGTAATGCCAACCAATCAGCACTCACTAGCAGTAATGCTGACCAACCAGCACTCGGTAGAAGTAATGCTAACCAGTCAGCATTCAGTAGCAGTAATACCAACCAATCAGCTCTCAGTAGCAGCAATGCTAACCAGTCAGCGCTCAGTATCAGTAACACCAATCAATCAGTGCTCACTAGCAGTAATGCTAACCAATCAGCTCTCAGTAGCAGTAATGCTAACCAATCAGCACTCAGTAGCAGTGATGCTAACCAATTAGCTCTCAGTAGCAGTAATGTTAACCAATCAGCACTCAGTAGCAGTGATGCTAACCAATCAGCACTCAGTAGTAGTAGTAATGTTAACCAATCAGTGCTCAGTATCAGTAATGCTAACCAATCAGTGCTCAGTAGCAGTAAAGCCAACCAATCAGCTCTCAGTAGCAGTAATGCTAACCAATCAGCTCTTGGTAGCAGTAATGCTAACCAATCAGCACTCAGTAGAAGTAATGCTAACCAATCAGCACTCAGTAGCAGTAATGCTAACCAATCGGCTCTCAGTAGCAGTAACGCTAACCAATCGGCTCTCAGTAGCAGTAACACTAACCAATCAGCTCTCAGTAGCAGTAATGCTAACCAATCAGCACTCATTAGCAGTAACGCTAACCAATCAGCTCTCAGTAGCAGTAATGTTAACCAATCAGCACTCAGTAGCAGTAATGCTAACCAATCAGCACTCAGTAGCAGTAATGTTAACCAATCAGCTCTCAGTAGCAGTAATGTTAACCAATCAGCACTCAGTAGCAGTAATGTTAACCAATCAGCTCTCAGTAGCAGTAATGCTAACCAGTCAGCGCTCAGTATCAGTAACACCAATCAATCAGTGCTCAGTATCAGTAATGCTAACCAATCAGTGCTCAGTAGCAGTAAAGCCAACCAATCAGCTCTCAGTATCAGTAATGCTAACCAGTCAGTGCTCAGTAGCAGTAAAGCCAACCAATCAGCTCTCAGTAGCAATAATGCTAACCAATCAGCTCTTGGTAGCAGTAATGCTAACCAATCAGCACTCAGTAGAAGTAATGCTAACCAATCAGCACTCAGTAGCAGTAATGCTAACCAATCAGCACTCAGTAGCAGTAACGCTAACCAATCGGCTCTCAGTAGCAGTAACGCTAACCAATCGGCTCTCAGTAGCAGTAATGCTAACCAATCAGCACTCATTAGCAGTAACGCTAACCAATCAGCTCTCAGTATCAGTAATGTTAACCAATCAGCACTCATTAGCAGTAATGTTAACCAATCAGCACTCAGTAGCAGTAATGCTAACCAATCAGCACTCAGTAGCAGTAATGTTAACCAATCAGCTCTCAGTAGCAGTAATGTTAACCAATCAGCTCTCAGTAGCAGTAATGCTAACCAGTCAGCGCTCAGTATCAGTAACACCAATCAATCAGTGCTCAGTATCAGTAATGCTAACCAATCAGTGCTCAGTAGCAGTAAAGCCAACCGATCAGCTCTCAGTATCAGTAATGCTAACCAGTCAGTGCTCAGTAGCAGTAAAGCCAACCAATCAGCTCTCAGTAGCAATAATGCTAACCAATCAGCTCTTGGTAGCAGTAATGCTAACCAATCAGCACTCAGTAGAAGTAATGCTAACCAATCAGCACTCAGTAGCAGTAATGCTAACCAATCAGCACTCAGTAGCAGTAACGCTAACCAATCAGCACTCAGTAGCAGTAACGCTAACCAATCAGCACTCAGTAGTAGTAACGCTAACCAATCAGCTCTCAGTAGCAGTAATGTTAACCAATCAGCTCTCAGTGGCAGTAATGTTAACCAATCAGCACTTCAGTAGTTGTTAAGAAAATTGGAAACATTTGTAAACGTCTCTTCTGTTTATTCATTTATTCATATGTTGTCTGAGTTATAAAGGGAACTACTTGCTGACCGATGGTCACATGGTCAGGTGTTTCCTGCAGACAGTGAGCGGCTGTGATGACCCAGCGTGGGCTGATCAGAGTTCCTCCACAGAACCCATTTTCATCCTTCTTGCGTAGCAGAACCTACAGAACACACAGACTGACACATGGAGTGTTACTGCAGGAACGATCCAGTTACACAGGTTCACTTCTCATCAGCACTGTAGCGTTGTTTGGGCAGATCACTGGGACTCCGCCCACCTGCCATGGACCGTCATACCTATCATTCCTATCGTTTTCAGACTCCTCCCACCTGTTATGGTTCATAATACCTATCATTTTATTAGATGTCTGCCACTGTGCCCATCTGCTATGGACTTGCTATTATATCAGTTACTTTATTAAATGCATGAGAAACTCCGCCCACTTACCACAAACTGTTATACCCATCACTTTGAAAAATAATCGAGACTCCGCCCACCTTTTATACCTATCGTATTAACTCCACCCACCTGATATTGACTATTATACCTATCATTGTATTAAATGTTCTATTAGTTGACTGAGACTCCACCCACCTATTATGGTCCATTATGCCTATGAATTTATTAGATATCTGAAACTCCGCCCACCTGCTAAGGGCAATTATCCCTGTTTTTTATGGGTTTTTTTTTAGATGACTGAGACTCCTCCCACCTGCAATTGTCTACTATACTTATTATGTTATTAAATGAACAGGAAACTCCGCCCACTTGCTATGGACTGTCATACTTGTCGTTCTGTTAGAGGACTGAGACTCCACCCACTGCTATGGACTAGCTATTATACCAGTTAATTAAATGTGTGAGAGGCCGCGCCCACCTGCCATGGACTATTACACCTATCGTTTTATAGTTGACTGAGACTCCTCCCACCTATTATGATCTATTATACCCTATCTATCAGTTTGTTAGATATCTGAGACTCCGCCCATCTGCTATGGGCAGTTATCCCTGTTGTTTATTAGATAACTGAGACTCCGCCCACCTATCATTGTCTATTATACCTATCATGTTATTAAATGAATGAGAGACTCCACCCACCTGCTATGGACTGTTATACCTATCGTTCTATTCGATGACTAAGACTCCGCCCACCTGCTATGGACTGTTATACCTATTGTTCTATTAGATGACTAAGACTCCGCCCACTGCTATGGACTAGCTACTATACCTGTTATTTTATTAAATGACTCCGCCCACCTACTATTATACCTATTATACCTATGGTGGACTCCGCCCACCTATAATGGGCTTTTATACCTATCGTTCAATTAGATGACTCCTCCCACCTGATATGGACTTTTATACCTATAATTTTATTGGATGTTCTATAAGTTGACTGAGACTCCGCCCACCTGATATGGAATATTATATCAACTGTTTTAATAGATGACTGAGACTCCACCCATCTACTACAGATTTCTGTATGTACAATTTTATCATTATTATTATTATTATTTATAGCCATCGTTCTATTAGTTGACTGAGACTCCGCCCACCTGCCAGGGACTCCCACCCTGTGGCTGCAGCTGACCTCCTACAATCCGTGTCCCCGAGTCATCCGAGTCATTGAGTCCAGAGTAAGAAACATTCTCCAGGTGGGTGTGGTTTGAGGGTGGGGGGGTGTGGTCAACATCGTCCAGTAAGGAGCGGAGCATTGAGCCGTGACGCCACTGCTTTCCACAGGGATACTTTGCTAAAAGGCGTAAACACAAACAGCACAGTGAAAGCATTACTGTATATGTGGGAATGTTCTGATTTTCCTTTTCAGTGACGGATTATTGGAGTTTTATGCTGTATGTGTTTTATGTATGTTATTGTTTTGAATCCTTGTTTATTACAAAGTTTACTTGTTTATTATACCTGTCTCTTGGCAGCTCTTTCCATCGGGCTCCAGTTTGTATCCTTCGGCACAGCTGCAGGTGACGCTCGTGCGAGTGGGGGCGGAGTTACTGCAGTAGTGTAAACACCCTCCGTTCTTGTACTCGCACTCAAACACCTCTGCAATAAATAAACCATTTTTTAAATAATGTTTGATATTTTTATGAGCAGGGAGCATTGTTTCTTTGTCACAATGCTATTTTCTGGTACAGTAAAGGAAGGTGATGTCATACTCATGATGAGGAGGGTTGTCACATGTGCTAATGGACTCAGTTTAGGCAGCGGCAGATTTACGGCCCATTTACACCTGGTCACTTCATGCATCTTGAGTGTTAGGATTATATCTGGATGAGGCCAAGAAGCATTTAAAGCAGACACAGATCTGATCACTCAAACCGCTTGAGGAGGTGGACTGAGACGCATTTGAGCCACAATGTTTACACAGCGTAAACACATCTGTCTCTCCAAGATACATTCAACAACCAAAACCCCTCCCAGTACAACTGAAACTCTTCCCACTACAATGGAACCCCTCCCAGTACAACCAAAACCCCTCCCAGTACAACTGAAACTCTTCCCAGTACAACGGAACCCCTCCCAACACAACCAAAACCCCTCCCAGTACAACTGAAACTCTTCTCAGTACAACTGAAACTCTTCTGAGTACAACTGAAACTCTTCCCAGTACAACGGAACCCCTCCCAATAAAACCAAAACCCCTCCCAGTACAACCAAAACTCTTCCCAGTACAACTGAAACTCTTCCCAGTACAACGGAACCCCTCCCAATAAAACCAAAACCCCTCCCAGTACAACTGAAACTCTTCCCAGTACAACGGAACCCCTCCCAACACAACCCAAACCCCTCCCAGTACAACTGAAACTCTTCCCAGTACAGCTGAACCCCTCCCAATACAACCAAAACCCCTCCCAGTACAACTGAAACTCTTCCCAGTACAACGGAACCCCTCCCAACACAACCAAAACCCCTCCCAGTACAACTGAAACTCTTCTCAGTACAACTGAAACTCTTCTGAGTACAACTGAAACTCTTCCCAGTACAACGGAACCCCTCCCAATAAAACCAAAACCCCTCCCAGTACAACCAAAACTCTTCCCAGTACAACTGAAACTCTTCCCAGTACAACGGAACCCCTCCCAGTAAAACCAAAACCCCTCCCAGTACAACTGAAACTCTTCCCAGTACAACGGAACCCCTCCCAACACAACCCAAACCCCTCCCAGTACAACTGAAACTCTTCCCAGTACAGCTGAACCCCTCCCAATACAACCAAAACCCCTCCCAGTACAACTGAAACTCTTGCGAGTAAAACTGAAACTCTTCCCAGTTTAACCGAAACTCCTCCCAGTAGAACTGAACCCCCTCCCAGGACAACCAAAACTCCTCCCAGTACAATTGAAACTCCTCCCAGTACAACCGAAACTATTCAAACAAATATTCGAAATCTAATATCTTACTGTGTGCATAAAATAACTATATTATTCGACTCATTTTGTGCAGGACAGCCTGAGATTTTGTTATGATGTTTGGCTGATTTCAGTTATTTGTTTGGTGAGGTAAGAAAGCAAAGGAAAGTGTGCCAACCAGCCCCATATCCCTGCCATAAGTTTACAGTGCAGTATTTAGAGCGGTGAACGTGGTGTGAGTGAGTTGAGGGTTAGCAAATGAACCTGTTTCACAGTGTGGTCCGGTGTAGCGCGGCGGACAAACACAAACAGAACCGCTCTGATCCACACTGCAGACCCCACCATTTAAACAGGGGTTATCTCTGCACTGCTCCGACCCTGCAAACATACAGACGGTCTCAGGATTTTCCATTAAAACAGCAAAATCTCAAAGTGCTTACCAGCAATTAGTTGACTGTACGAAGTTTAAATGTCATTTAGCACAAAAAAACTTGCTGATATTCAAACTAATTACAATGTAAATGTAAATTACTATTTAAATGTGAGTCAGTTGTATAAAAAAGGTAATGCTTTACAGTACAGTAACACCTCATTACAATTACATAATCATTTTCAAACATTCATAAAACAAAACACAACACAACATGCTCATGCATCAAATTCTCTGTCTCTATATCTGTGTCTGTATCTTTGTGATAATCCAGCTCAGAAATCCAGTTCAAACACTTCCTGAATCTGTAGAGTCGCCCTTTCCATTCCATCTCATCACGAGATCCTACGAGACTCACATCCGGAGTTATGAGCCTATGAAGAGGGGCTGAGATACACGTCATCTGCCTCTCACCGCGTGGAACTGGTGGATTCGTGTGTCCGTCTACATTCTGTGTGAAACTGACCAATGGACACTCAGGAAATCACTAAGGACTGACCATCACGCTGGAAACACTTCATTCTTCATTCAGTCCACATCGGAGACTCATGTGAAACGGCGTGCAGACAGTTTACAGCTGCTGAAGCTGCTGCAGCGGTTTTGGAAAGTAGTGATGAAGATAACAGAGCATTTTGATATGAAACATATGAGGATCATGTTATATGAAGAGACTTTAAAGGAGAGTTTAAGAAGAGATGAACAAATCGAGAAAATGCTCTCAGACCCCAGAAGGGTAATGAGTAACAGACAATTAAGTTAATAATTTGAAAACACACTCAGTGATAAAACAATGAGAGAGCTTGGCTGTGTCTATGAAGATACTATGGAAAAAAAATTCCTGATTGGATAATTTGCCATTGGGAGGTTCAAATTTTAAACCTTTTCTTTTTAGCCAAATCTTATTGAAAAAAGAGTATTACTACAGTACAAGTACAATGATTCTATTAAATAAACATTTATTTTCAGGGTCCCCCTCAGTAATCCATTTTGTTTGCTCTATTCTAAGAATACATAATTGTGCAATTTATAGTGCTTGGCCCCCTGTATTGCTAGTCTTATACACCATCTCATATTACACTGGCCTGTTTCAGTATCACCTGTATCTTCAGTACGGAATGCATTTGTATTGTGTTGATTGTATTATATGAAAATTAGTCAAATCCAATTTTAGTAATTCTTCATATTTTCATGCAGTGTGCTGCATATATTTTATCGGAATATTTAGGAAAGTGTACTTACTTTGGTATCGATACCAAAACTCCAGCTGTAAGAAAAATGACATGACAAGAAAACGGCAATGTTGACAGAAGTTAAAACAGCTTAAATGAAATTCAACAAGTGATATTTAAGCCTGTAGTGGTGTAGATGGCCCTAATCTAAAGCCACTATAATCCACTGCCATATCATACTGTTATATGTTGCTTGGTCGTTTAATAGAAACATAGACATTATACTTTTTTCCAGTTTAACAAAGTTCCCTGTGGCCTCTGAAAGACAGCTGTGAAGAGTACAAAGACTGACCCCTTGTTTTCACCTTGTTTGACCTGGGGGGTAGGTAGTGTGGTCATTGTGCTGTGGTGGCTGCAGCAGAGCACCAGTGGTGTGTCCAGACCATTTATAGAGGTGGTTGCCAGTGGGTTTATACCCAACCCTATCCAGCACTGACAACCTAATAACCAACTAATAATCAATTTGGTCTAATCAATAACTTCAATTCACAGCTTCAGTGTGGGCCCATCCAGTCAGCACTGTTAATGTTAATTTTTGCTATTAGCTCTGTGGGATTGTCTATAGGCAAGGAACATAAGCGCCTAAAAACGGGTTAACACAAATTCTGTTATTGCCTTACAGACAATTATTAATCTCAGAAATACTGGTGTTTGAGTCACTTCAGCTCACCATGGAAAGGTGTGTCACATTATTTTTGTCCTAGTTGCCAAGATTGAAATTTGAGGATGTGTCCAGAATTGCTGGAGGACACTAAACCTGTGGGATTCCAAGCTGAATAAATGGTAGAAATTCTTTGTGGAAAAAATTCCTGCACAGCTATAGGAGAATGATAGCGCCAGGAGATATTGAAATAGCTTGCTAACAAGAAACTAGCAAAAAGGTAAACACACCCCAGCAGGGGGGCGTACTGTGTCATCATGGTCCATAGGACCACCGTAGGTGTTTTCCACAACCACCAGCTCCAGTAAACGAACATCTACTCCCCAATCAGCCCTCGCTGTCTCAGATGCCGACAGTTTTTGAGGGTGAATAAAACTGTTCCACTGAAAGCGGCTGCAGCACCAATTTTAAAACGTGAACTGCCTTCGGTGTCAGTGTAACGTTAGGCTGCAATCTCTTTTATGGCTCTTAGGCTTTTTATGTGTTGATTACATGTATATTTGTGTGTGTTTGTGTACCGTTTTCTCTTTGCTCTGAAAGATCTCTGCAGCCTCCTCCTGAGAGCACAGCTCCTCATAGCATTCCCGCTCAAGATCCCCCGGCGTAATCTCCTCCAGAAAGTAATTTGCCCTGCGATTTCGGACATTCCGCAACAGCTGGAATGCATCTCTCCGCTCCACAACCACTGTTAATGAAATATCACATGGACAAAAACACAGTTATGTTACAGGCACTCACACTTTAATGAGCAAAGCAGCTGAATTCTTCACCTTGACCTCAGAGACAAGTCCCAAGTCTCTGAGGTATGAATCTTCTCTCTGTGGT
The DNA here is from genome assembly GCF_904425465.1 of Colossoma macropomum. NCBI lineage: Eukaryota > Metazoa > Chordata > Actinopteri > Characiformes > Serrasalmidae > Colossoma > Colossoma macropomum. The sequence continues at coordinate 3,606,166 of NW_023494786.1, read as the reverse complement.
GTCAGTCCAAGTCCCAGGTCTCTGGGAAGTAAGTCTGAGTCAAGTATCAAATTTCTCAATTGTAGTCCAAGTCTTGAGTCTGAACTTTGAGTCTCTCAGGTGTGAGTCCAAGTCAAGTTTTGTCTCCAAGTTGTAGAGCGAGTCATGAGGTGAGTTGAGTCTCTGAGGGGCAATTCTGAGTCAAATCTCGAGTCTCTGAGATGCAAGTGTGAGTCAAATCTTGAGTCTCTGAGGCCGTGAGTCTGAGTTAAGTCTTGAGTCTCTGCAGTGAGAGTCCGAGTCAAAATTTGAGTCTCTGATGTTCACCTTGCAGTCAAGTTTTTGTCTCTGAGCTGTAAGCCTGAATCTTGAGCCTCTGACGTGTAAGTCTGAGTCAAGTCCTTAGTCCCTGCATTGCAAGTCAGAGTCAAGTGTTGAGTCTCTGAGATTCGTGTTCCCATCAAGTCTGAAGTCTCTGAGTCCAAATCTCTGAGATGTGAATCCGAGTCAAGTCTGGAGTCTGAGGTTCACATCACAGAGTCTCTGAGGTGCGAGACCAATCTCAAATTTCTGATGTGCGGGTCCAAGTCAAGCCTTGAGTCTCTGAGACACCAAGTCTCGACTCGAGTGTGAATGTGTGAATGGATTCTACTCTGTACACTAACCTGTCGCAATAAGTGGTTGTATTAGCTCTGGCATGTATCTGGCATTGTAAACAGGTACTTCCTCTGGATACCATTGTTTGCAGTGTCCAGAAACGTACCTCTCTACAGTTCTCTGTCTGTTCTAATCTTATTCAAACAAACAGTAAAGTGACCTCAAAAGATACAGCATAAGGACTAACCTGCTGATTGCAGACGTGGCGTAAGTGTCCCAAGGAAAAGAACCACAAACCAGTATGTAGGTTCAGACATCAGGATTCAGCTGCTCTGTAAGGAATACACAATTTTTACCGGACAGCCAGTATCTTTGCTGTCCTGAGGCAAAAAGACTGGATGTATTATCAAATGGCTAGAGCAAAAGGAGCTTAGGTGCAGCGATGGTAGTAAACAGTGTCTGTTAGAGCAGGACGTCCAGTCAAGCACTACTCAAGCACCTGTGAAAACACTGTGAAACACTGTTTGTATGGAATGAAATGTAAGCTAGTTATAAAAGTGAGTATATTGGTTTCATAATTAGCCTTGGTTTGTCCAATCAACATTACTATGAGAATGCAATTTTTTTCTAGTGTCTCAATGGGATTTGTAATGTTATGTTGAAAGTCCACAGGAATATTTTATGGTAGCGGTAATACTGACATTTGAAGCTTGTAGAAGGCATTTCTGTAAAAAAAAATATTTTACTTTGTTGTAAAAAGTACTTGAACTTTGTTTTATGGTGACTCCTTCAGTAAAGACCTCAGGCATAGAATGGCAGCTGCCGGCTTGTGTTCACTGTAAGTGATATATCTAGAACTTATGCCTTGAGTGACGCTTTACTCATGAAATTAGTTCCACCCGGTAAAACAACGGTAAAACAAGAGTACTACTACAGTACTTGCAGAATTGGAATAGAACAAGCATGATTCTATAAAAATCAAACTTCACTAAAATTATTGACATGGATACTGAGTTAGGTGCTCTCTGAATATCCCTTCTGACCAGGAGTAAGTTGGAGTTAATTTAAGCATTTCTTCACCATTTCAATTCACCATGTGAACTTCTGTATACTCACTCTTTTATCGCAGATCCCGGTGAAACTCCTATCTGCTCGAAGGCCAAATGCATACAATGAAACATATAATGAGGAGAAAAAGTCCCATCAGCTGAGTATCGGTAAATCTGTGTTTGTACTGTGCTCACCACTTGACCTTTAGACAGCCAGCATATTTGCTTTTACTCACACACAATTTGTCAAAATTTAACAGAGGTGGGCAGCAGGGGGTGGTTTACCCTTTTAAATCTAAGCTTTTTAGATGCTCCTATAAATATGAATGGGATTGTGCATCTTCCTTCATACTCTGCAGGCTCAGAATGGACCACATTCAGACTGAATTGTATTAGGACCAGAGACGTTAGGACTGAATTATGTTCAGACTGGTTTGGGCCCAACTGATCCTTTGCCAAGTAACCCACTCTTGGGTACTGTTGGGTACTACATGCAGAATATCACAAAGGAGTAGAAAGATAGGTCTCCCATTTACATATGAAGACCCAAGACATAGAGTTGTGATCTTTTGGCGGTCTAATGTCCACGATGCTCTATTGTCCCCTGTAACCCCCTATGGTGTCCTAGAATGTGCTATGATGCTCAGTAGTGCCCTGCACTGCCCTGTGGTGTTCTATGGTGGCCTGTGATGCTCTGTGCTGTGCTGCGATGTCCTAAGGCATTCTATGGTGCTCTGTGGTGCTCTATGGTGCCCTGTGTTGCTCTGTGCTGTCCCACGATGCCCTATGGCATTCTGTAGAGCTCTGTGAGGCCATATGGTGTCCTATGATGCCCTGCAGTGCTTTATGGTGCCCTATGGTGTCCTGTGATGCCCTATTTCACCCTTTGGTGCCCTGTTTGTCTCGGTGGTACCCAGTGAGATTCTAAGGTGTTTTGTGGGTCCCTGTGGTGTGTTGTGATGCCCACGTCCCTAATGTGTCCTTTCTTGCCCTGTAGTGCTCTGTGGTGTACTGTCTTGCCCTGCGGAACCCTATCGCGCTCTTTGGTGCTCTGTGGTGTCTTTGGTGCACCATGGTGTCCTGTGATGCCCATGCTGAGTCATATTCTTAATACGTAATAGCTAAAATGATCAAAACTTGCACTTTACAACTTTATTCTGGATCATTGTGAAAACAATTAAAGTAATCTTCAAGCATAAAGACCAAGTCCACTTTACATTTGTACGAGTTTAAAGAGTTATGATGCTAACAGTTTTTATTGTTTTTTTTTTTTTTAATAAAGCCATCATTTCTAGATATATTCCTTAAATGTTACTGTAAGGCAGTTTGCTGTTACATCTGTAATTATTATATTCCCAAAAAAAGGCATAAGGTTTGGAAACAGTTCAGATTCTGGTTCTTTTTCTGTCTGTTCTGGTTGAGGTCCCTCTTCTTTCTCAGAGTTCCTCCTTACTTGACAATCTGCAATTGATTCACTTTCCTTTCTTGATTGTGAACAGCTGAGATCCATAGGCTTGTCCTGAAATTCAAGCCTGTGTCCGTTTGAGTGCTGGTGACCAATTATGTTGCTTTGAAACTGACTTGGTCCAGATTTTGGTGCACAGTTGGCCTCAGTGTCCCTCTCACTGTCTGCTTCTGAGTAGTGCCGCTTGTGTGCTCCATGGGGACTCCTTTGGTCTGAATAGGGAATGATGTCCTTTTTGGAAGGCTTTGCAGTCAGGCTGGTCATCAGCTGCAGTGTTACTTCATTAAATGTTGAACTGCTTAACTCTTTTGGTTTGTCCGTCTCAGCAGCCAATAGGCTTGATGTAATATAGTCATTTACAACAGGATGGAGCGGTCCATTTGTGAGCCCACTTGGGGGAGGCTTGGCCTCGTCTTTGCTGTCCTTTTCACAACCGTTCTCAAGGCTGGGCTTCTCAGAGTGCCTAAGTTTTCCAGCAACATTGGACTCATTATCCAGTAGCTGCTCCACCCCCACGTCTGCTTCCCTATGTATCATCTTGGGAGCCTGGGTGCCATTTTCCATATACTTACTCATGACGATGACGATTCGTCCATTTATATTCTTGTTCTTCACAATCTTCAGCTTGGTGCTTATTCCACTGGCAGGAGCCTCCTTAGCAATGAGACCGGAGCCAAGTTCTGACTTACCACCACCTCTCAGGTTAGTTGGAAGCTCCTCAAGCTCTATGGTGATGTCCTTCACTTTTGCTGGGGCATCCTTAACCCTTTTCTGCTGCAAGGCCTGAGGAACCATCCGTCCTTCTTTAGCCGCCTCAGTCTCCTTCATCTTCTGGTACATTTTGCGGTTAGGCTGGTGTTTTTTGCTGTTCAGCTGTTTTTTCCTATTAGCCAGAGGCTCCCCCAGGCTTTTCTTGCAGATACGCTGGTACGGGTGGTGCTTTTTGCTGCTCTGCTGCGTCAGACGGCCACTTTTGTCTTCCTCCAAGCCTGAGAAGGTGCTGGATCTCCGAGCAAATGATTGGACCTGAAACATGGAAGCAAAGTAATCATTAATCTGTATAAAAGGGCAGAAACAGATGTATGTTTGAGTGGAGCCACAGTGCAAAACGTGCCTTGATGCAGGTGCAGTATCTGCTCTATTTTTTTCCAAAAATGTCCAGTTTCCCCCATTACCTAGTTCTGTCACTGTCATATGATGCTACCTGTCTGGGAGAGTGAAGGCTGGCAGAGACATGTGAACCTCCACCACCATCTTTTCAAACTGCTGCTAACTCAGTGTGATTAGGCAGCTCAACACACTCGTAGGAGATGCTAACTGTGTTTTGCCAGCTAACAGACACCCATATTGGCTAGCATCATGATGGGGAGAAGGAGGACCACCCTGCCCACCCATAGAGAGAAGGGCAATAATAAACTCTTGGACCACGGGTGGCTGTGGCACCACTGGGAACTTAACTCACGATCCCCTGGCGTTAGAACCACCGCTTAGACACTAATCTGTTTGCTCAAAACCTGCAAAGACATGGGTGAAAAATATTTGGCCATGAAAGAGAAGAAAATGTTTCACAAGTGGACTGAAAGAGTTTGTCCCTCACTTGCATAAGAAGATGTTTAGGTTTTGGGCCTCGTTTGCGATATCCCATCATCTGCTCCTGACGCTCCCTACAAAAAGAGAAGAAAGTAATACTTAGATCCTCTACATGATCTACATGGAATTTTGTTGTTGGGGCATCATTTGCTTAAAAAATACATCTGGCATTATTTTGTTGCATCTTATCTAACCAAAATATGCAAGGCAAAGGTAGCGTTTCACAGAAACACAACAATGTTGCACAAATTAAGTTAAAGCACCTGAGTTCCAACACATTTTCTGCCCCTGATGAGAGTTAACTGACTAGCCGAAGTGGCAAATGTCACCTGAGTATAGGTAACATCAGACAACATGTTAGAAAACGTGTTAGAAAATGTGTCCAATGGAAGAGAGAAATATTTTAGTGAAGTTTAGTATAGTGTAGCGAAATTAATCAAAAATTTAAAGCCTCCACTTCTCCTCTTTCTCCATCACTTCACCTGTTTTGGAATTTGACCAGCAGGTGTGGGTCCAAAATGTTTTCCTCAGGTTCCCATGTGTTATACCTACAAACAAAAGACAAAAGGCTTTGATCATACCTGGTATTGACACACCTGGTGTGATCACAGTAATGTGCCACAAGTTCTTGTTGGTGTAAATGTTCATCATCCACTGAGGTGAAAGAAACTTGGGTAGAAGCACCACAGGTCATCATCTACCACTGCAACAGTTAGCTCTAGTGTTAGCATTAGCTCATTAGCTCTTTCAAAGTAGCCTCTGTTTCTGAAGCGCAGTAACCAAAAGACTTTCTTTGGCTATTTTTCAAATGTTTTTAAATGTACATTTCTGTGAGTTGCTAAATCTCCCATGTGCTGCTGATTGTTTTGGCCTGCTAGCACCGGTTTACCATTATGGATTGTTATACATTATGGTCAAGCGAAAAGCCAGTTTTTCCTTACCTGTGATTAACTAAATATTTACTCATTAACTGTTGAGTCAAAAATGATAGATCAGGGGTCGCAACACAAATGTTAAGAAGAGCCATTTTGTCCTTTCAACAAAAATCAAACCACTTTAGCCACCACAAAATTTTATGTCAAGTTTATTGAAGTAACATTTTACCATCTTGGCTGTAAATATCTCAGTATGTGCTGATGTACTGGTATAGACTAAAACATATAAACAAAAACGCAGACTTACTTTGCTCTGCTTTAAGCTTTAGCTCAGCTATAGCTGCTTTTCTCGCATCTCCAGCAGGAAACTTTTTTGCAAAAGTAGAACAGTTTCTTGTAAAATGTCTGTCAACGTTTGACTTCTTACGAGGCTGAAGTCGCTTCTCATTCGCCAGCTTCTTGTTCGAATTTTCCTGTTCCACCTTAAATGGTGCCCGAGGCACCAGAAGTTAACTGCTGCACCATTTAAGGTGGAACGGGAAAATTTGAACAAGAATTTGGCAAATGAGAAGCTGATTCAGCCTTGTGACTTTTTAGTGTTTGTCAGTTTCTCGTTGCAGATTAAACGTATCAGGAAACCAGCTGGATTATAAATGCAAATAAGTCCATTTGTGGCCAAATTATCGATGTTCGTCTTAAATCTCTCTCTTTGCCGTTTCATTAGCTACTAGCTAGACGAGATTGTCGTCTGTGTTGCTATGGTGATCAGCAGTCTGCGCTGATCTTCAGGGTTAAAGGGTGAATTAGCAGTTCTACATTAACTCCAGAGTTTAAGACCATTTATTGTTAAACTGTGTTGAACGATCAGCAGAGCTTTATTTTACTGTAAAGGAGGATTATTTTATTTTTACCTACAAATCTAATTCTGCTGTGGAGCCACAACAGGGCAGTAATCTCCTGCTGCTGACCCCTGTGATAGATAGAAAATGAGTCAGAATGTACATCCCTAAACCAAAGCTCGTTATGGTTGTCATCTTCAACAGCTCATGGAGAACATGTAGCAGCAGTGGGTGAACATCTCAAAATTACAAATGCATCAGGACAAGCATTAACAACACACGCAGATTAAATGCAAAATAATATAGAAAATACTGCACAGTGCAGTAAGCAAAGACATTGGATTAGAGTTGTTAGTGCAGTTTTTTATGGCGGAAATGAACTTGTGCATCAGAACCAGCAGCGGCAGTGCAGTACACACATGGGTTTGACTTCTTTTCCTCACTCACACATTCGAACTGCAGTCCAGTTAAATGCACACTTACTTGGGTGACCAGTCCCTCCACTTGACCAAATACTCAAACCTCCCCTGTGGAGAAAAATGAGCAACTGTTAGCGAGAGAACTTTTCCTAAACACTAGATTGACTCATAGTAGTAAAGTGATTATGGATACAATACCATGCTAAAACAACATTCCTGCAGCTAATAATGCATTTTATTTGTGAATTCAGATGACGTTGGCGTCCATTGTGATATCTGTCAATATTAGGGCCTAAAAAGTCCTGTGGTCTAAGTCCTGTGGTCCTCCTCAAAGTCTGCACTTTGATGACATCAACAATGTGCAGCTGTAGAGGCCAATAGAGTTCAAGGGCGCTGGGTTAAGTGTGCGTTTTGGGACACGTTAGTGCAACACACATACAGAACCCAATGAAATTATAATATGGGTTGTACTGTTTTTCTTTAATGAGCTAATTTGCATATCTACAGTTGCACAATATAGATTATCACCATAATGTGGCTCAATGAGAAGTTTTAACTCACATCTGAAGATCTTTTTTTCTGTGTCACAAGGAATTTCGCATAAGAAGCCACTACAGAATCTGCATTAGTATAATCTGCATCGTTCCAGTCGTTATCTTACAAAGTGTTCTTCCGAGCGCTCCTCTGAACCGTAAACAGAAAAATGAGACACCCTACTGGCACATGTTCCTCGCAGGTGCACTTGAGGACCACAGGACTGCAAGTGGTCCTCAATGCAGTCCTACGGTTCCCCATGCCCATGTTTTTGCTCTATCCCAACTGCCCCACACCTGAGTATTGAGTGTTCTAAATGGCTTCAGGTGTGGAGCTGGGAAAGAACAAATATGTTGACCATCTGGGACCGGACTAAGTTAAGAACCACTGCTCTAAACCTCTCTTACTTTCTAGCTGACCACTTGGGCTCAGAGTAAACAAGCTGTCAAGAATTTCACAGTCCAGTCAAGTCAAAGTTTATTTATATAGTGCTTTTTACAACAGGTGTTGTCACAAAGCAGCTTTACAGAATAAAATCCAGTTTGTCCACAGGATCATATAGGCAGCGAGTTGGGGAAGTGAAGGAAACTAGTATATAGATGTTTCTTCACTTTGTTTCATCCATTATGGGCCCTAAGATGCCGCTCTACTTATTACCTCATGCAAAAGATGTGAAGAATGTAACTATTTTTCTACTAACTTTTTGTTCAAAAATATGAATGCAGATTCAGAAGTCATATTTATAAACAGCTAGACCCTGTCGCCATCTGTCCATGCCACTGGGCAAGCTGTGACATGATCCCGATCAGTTTCAAAAGGCCTCTGAGGACCCCCTGCCCAAATGATGGACTCCAGATCTAAGCTGTAATGTTTTGTCCTCCATATATTTTCCCCCAAATGTCACTGGGTCCTCTGAATCGACATATAGTACACAAGTAAAAGTGCTCTGGAAATAATTTTGCCCTAGTAGCTGTCAGTGTACATGAGCAGCAAGTTAATCAGCAACTACTGGTTTGATATTAAGAGAATGGTAATACCAAAGTGTTACTAAAATTAATGCTCATTAGAGTGGAGGACGTCATCTGAATGAAAAAAATAGACTAATAAAAAACAATATTAGCTGAAAGTGTAAGTTACTGCATTACGTACAGATCCTAAATCGAGATTATTGCATGAAGCATAGCTGCACTGACTGATACAGACCTTAAAACATGGCAAAAACAAAAGCTAAAAAACATCTCCCAAACCTTCCGGATCCGTTTCTTTTCGATGCTCTCCACAGTGAAGACGTGCTCTCCTGCGGCGAACAGCTCCATCTCCCTGCTGCTCGGTTACTGGATCTTCAGTATGAGTTTGTGTGACTGCGAGTGAATGTGAACACTGCAAGTGCAGCTTCACACAGGACACCTCCATGCAAAACAGCTGTTGGTGTGACACCACGGACAAAGATGATGCCCACGCCCACCGCCCTCACTCTCTGGGCCAAGATTTGTGGCAAAATGAGCTGCTGATGCTTTCGAGTTTGCAGAATTCTGACCACGTTCTAAAACACTTCGGCTCAAGCTATCAGAAAATCCATCAGGTTCTAAAGCGAGAACGGTAGTAAAAGGTACCTGTTCTCATACTTAATTCCTCTTGAGTTTATTACTCATAACTTCCAACCTTCATCTAGGAGAAACAAAAAACGAATGGCCTATTTAACGAATAGTATTTGGTCCTATTGGGAGACATATTGTGGTGTTCCACAAGGTTCCATTTTAGGGTCTTTTTTTCTTTTCTTGTTCTTTCTCTTTCTCTTTGTTACTTCTAAGCAAAGTCATCAGGGAACATGAGATCAATTTTCATAGCTATGTTGATAGTTCCATTCCTTCTAATGATGATTTTCTTGACAGACAAATGAGCTGTATTTGAAATATTGAAATTTGAAAGTATATTTGAAGGAACTGCACTAGCTGCCTGTATATTTTAGGAAAAATGTCTTGCTAGTTTTTAAAGCTCTAAATGGCCTTAAAGCTCCTGAATGTCTGACTGTTCCAGCATGTGATCTAAAATGTGTGAATACTGGCCTAATGTAAACAACTTCTGTAAAATACAGAAAAAGCAGGAGAGACTCTCTGTTATTCTGTTTCTAAACTGTTAACAGTTGAAAAAAAACTGAAATTTTTAAACAGCTGAAATATTTAAAAATCAAATTTGAAATACTAAAATTCTTTCATTTTTCAATGCAAAGCAATTTGAGCTTGCTCTACAAATAACTGAGCAACTGGGAAGTCTTTCTCAGAAAGTCAGGTAGGTGATCTCAACTCTGCATTAGATGTCATGTTAACATGTCTGTTCGCATTGTCAACTATAATAAAGCACCATTTCTCTACTATTAAAAGAGATTGTAGTTATATCAGTATTAGCTTTAAATCAATCAATGTACAGATAGTAGTTGGTTAAATCTGTATCACTGATGATAACCTTTGCTGTTTTGAGAAGGTAAATACATCATAGACATTAAAAATGTTATGACTCATATCAATAATGTTAGCTGGCTAGTTTGTTGCCAACAATACTCACTTTCATAGAGGCGACCATGTTTTTCCACACTTTGTAGCGGAGATTGGAGTTTCCCACCTCCCACAGCATGAATGTTAGAACATGTCAGGATTCTGTGTGCAAGCTAAAAGGTTCTGACGTTGGAAGTGGGCTTAATCCTGGAACAATAAATTATATTGATAGGATTTATAATATTTTGAGTGTACTGTGTACGTAGGAGGGAGTTTGCATGTTCTCCCCGTGTCTGTGTGGGTTTCCTCTGGGTTTTCCGGTTTCTTCCTACAGTCCAAAGACATGCAGTCAGGCCAATTGGGCAAGCTAAATTATCCCTGGGTGTGAGTGTGTGTGAATGTGTATGCCTGTGTGCCCTGTGATGGACTGACGACCTGTCCAGGGTGTATCCTACCTTCCACACAGTGACCGCTGGGATAGGCTCCAGCGACCCAGAAGGATGAGCAGCTTTAAATGTGTGTGTGTGTGTGTGTGCAGGGATGTTCTGCACTCTGATCTTTGATCTGAAACTCCAGTCCTGGTTTTCCTTCATTCAGACACACTCAGATGCCTTGTAAGTGTCACACTGACATGCTGCTAAAACACCATCAGACACAGTATTTTTCATTCTCATTGATAGTGTAATGTTTAGTCATTGTGTTTATAGTATTATATTGTATTATAATTGTCTTTTCCCATCTGAAAATCTCCAAAACCTGGACTCAGCGTGAGTCTTGGGCTTTGTCGCCCCCTCTGGTGCAAATGGAAATTGTCAAAAGTATATTTAATACTGCTGTTTAATACTCATTATATTAAATAATGAAAAATATTTATCTATCTATCTATCTATGTATATATACTCACTGAGCACTTCATTAAGTCAACCTCCTTGTATCTACACTCATTGTCCACTTTATCAGCCCCACTGACCGTATAGTTTCTGTAGTTCTACAGTTACAGACTGTAGTCCATCTGTTTCTCTGTACCCTGTTCTTCAGTGGTCAGGACCCCCATGGACCCTCACAGAGCAGGTACTATTTGGGTGGTGGATCATTCTCAGCACTGCAGTAACACTGACGTGGTGGTGGTGTGTTAGTGTGTGTTGCGCTGGTCTGAGTGGATCAGACACAGCAGTGCTGCTGGAGTTTTTAAACACCTCAGTGTCGCTGCTGGACTGAGAATAGTCCACCAACCAAAAATATCCAGCCAACAGCATCCTGTGGGCAGCGTCCTGTGACCACTGATGAAGGACTAGAGGATGACCAACACAAACTGTGCAGCAGCAGATGAGCTATCGTCTCTGACTTTACATCTACAAGGTGGACTGACAAGGTAGGAGTGTCTAATAGAGTGGACAGTGAGTGGACACAGTGTTTAATATGGGCTCAGACATGGGCCTGATATTTGTGCAGGCTTGTTCAGCTCATATGAACACAGCATGTCACATTAGAAAGCACTTTTGTATCCTTTGTAGTTATAAGTTGTAATGAACGTAGTTTATACACTGGGATTCCAACACAGGGCTGCTTACAGAGTAAAATGATACCATTGTAGGAACCAGCTGGGCCTCTTTGCAGGCTGGCATTTTGCCTTAATGCCTGTAGTGCTACTTCCATGTGTCTTAACTGGCTTTTGAGCAGATCAGACTGTCAGTTTTTTGGATATTTTCCATTTTTTAACGGTGACTGGGTGCAGAAATGAGGCCATAGGGTTTTGGTTACTCATGAGCGCCTTCTATGCGCCCTTTGTTAAGGGCTGCATTGATGAAGACCCGGCAGAAGGCACTTACCCACAATCCCAAGGACCTGTCAGAGTGGAGGGGTTGTTTACAGTTGTCAGACCAGCATAGTGGAGAAGATATTCAGATTATATACCAAACGCTGTACCAAAAAAATTGTAATTAGTGTGCATGTTTCAGATAAATAACCTAAAACATTAAAGGGCCTAAAAATAATGGGAAAACAAAGAGTTTGATGTTGTATGTAAACGTTTAAAGTTTTAAAGTTAAAGTTTTAAAGTTCATTGTCAGTCCACACATTCCATATCCAGAAATGAAGCCCCCCCAAAACAGCCTGTTTTGGACTCAGCGTGACTTTTGTGATGTGACAAAAACCAACACATTCACATATATCTGCCTTTTCAGTTTACAGTAGTTTAGCCCCGCCCACTCACACTGAAGTTATAAGGAGTGTTTCAGTCCAGATTGCTGAGGAACAGCCAATCAGAACAGAGCTCGATTACAAAATCAGTCTTAAAGGCACAGTATCAGACACAGTTTAAGGGATAAAGGGAGGCTGGAAAACGATCATGTAGAAATGAATTTTGACTGATTTTGATACACAAAACCACAAAAATAATAATACTAATAATGATAAGTTACAAAATACCCCTGGTAACTTTAACTAACGAGATATATTCATTAAAATATTTAAAAAATGGATTAGATAATTAGCTAAACGATTGATTGATTAATTATATTGTTATAGTGGGCAGTTAGATCCCATTGTTTTGAAGTAAATGTGTCCCAAAGTCTGAAAATCAATGTGGAATATTAAGAATCGTCATATTTTCTGCAGTTCAGCACTTTTTAGTGTTTTAATATCAAATATGATGATTTTCTGTGTGAATGGCTGTTCAAAGAGTTTCTGAGCTCAAAATGAGCTAAAATTGTCACCGAAACAGTCACTACTGACACATTTGGTACAGTTTTTGGTAGAGTTATGATTGTTTTGGTAGAGACTAAAGGGAATGTTCAATCATTTCAATAATAAAATAATCATAATTAAGGTTTAGAGTCACTCAGAGCAAAAGGGTTTTAGTCAAAAGTCCAGGTTTAGTTACCCAAGTCCCAATTCTGTTTCAACAGAACCTTACAGTGAGACTGCCCTCATAAAGCGTTTATGACTGGTTTGAAAATCATCTTAAAAATCATTGATGATCAGTTATAACACAAATAAAAAAGGGCAACAGTGACTGGCTGCTTGCCAAATAGTGAGCCCATGAACATCACCACTGTTAAAACTCAGATGTTGCTGGTGATTGAACTTAGTTTATCTTCTCCATCAGTCAGCATTAAACCTCACTTATTCACATTCATGACATATAACAGCTCATTTTTGAGCCTGTTATTAATGTGTCATAACTGTATTCATTACTGTAAAGTAATGCTAATTAATTAAGATTAATAAACTAATTTAAACCATTTATACACCCTTTATAAGCGTAGTCTTATTGTAAGGTGCTTCTGTTAATCGTTTATGCTCTTCAGTGAGCTCCTTTATCTCTCTCGAGTGTTGGAAAACCAGAATCATTTTCTTTACTGTCTCTGTTCCTCAGCGTTTCCTTTATTGGTCTGTTCAGCTGTGTTTTTCAGAGCTTATCTTTTGGTCCATTCATCATGAAGCTTTCACAAAATGTACAGGCTGGCTTTTTAAATTATGTAAACAAAACAACAACAACAACAACGGAGCTGTGAGGTTTCATTTCCAACAGCAATGATGTATTTTATTGACAGCTGTCAGACTGTGAGAGGAATTTCTCTACGTTTTGCCAAAGATGTTCTTGCCATCATTGATGGAACAATGACCTCTAAATTATACCAGCAGATTCTAAAAGAAAATATCAGGACATCTGAGTCTGACCTGAAACTCAAGAGAACTGGGCCATGCAGCAGGACAACGACCCAAGGCACACAAGTCGTTCTACCACAGAACAGTTAAAGAAGAGTAAAGTTACTGTTTTGGAAAGAGTCAAAGTCCTGACCTTAATCCTACAGAAATGCTGTGGAAGGACCTGAAGCAGCAGTTCATGGGAGGAAACCCACCAACATAACAGAGCTGAAGCCGTTTTGTACGGAGGGGCTAAAACTCCACCAAGCCGATGTTCAGGACTAATCAACAGTTACTGGAAATGTGCAGTTATTGCTGCACAAGGGGGTCAAACCAGATACTGAAAGCGAAGGGTCAGATACTTTTGCCACTCACAGATATGAAGTATTGGATCATTTTCCTCAATATATAAATGACCAAGTCTAATATTTTTGTCTCATCTGTTTATTTTGGTTTTCTTAATCTACTATTAGGACTTGTGTGAAAATCCGATGAAATTTTAGGTCAAATTTAGGAAGAAATATAGAAAATTCTCAACAGTTCACAAACTTTCAAGCACCACTTTCTATATACATATGACTTTTAAAGCAACTTATTTGAATGAGGCTATTTTCAAATATAGGACATAAGTTTTGGCCGTATATTAATATACACAAGCATACATGTCATAAGCGTGTAACATATGTATTTAACAACATATCGCTGCTGTCAGAAGAAAACCTCGTATCTCCTACAGGAGAAGGAAAAAAACATTCTTTACTTTTAATGTAAGTCAATGGAACCAGACTTTTTTTCATTAAAAAAGTCATTATGGGTCATTTTTGTTGGTCCATTCATCATGAAATTTACACACAATATAAAGAGCAGCAGGTATTTTCAAATGACAAAAATGGAGATATGAGGTTTTCTTCTGACAGCAGCGATATGACAAAGTGTAAGAAGTACAACTATGTATGTATGTTCAAGGGGATGGGGGTGAATTTCGAACAAGACAATAAATGATTGTACTGATATTTTCTTTTTTAAGGAAACAAATAAAGCAATGCAGTGTCTGTGTGTATATGTGAGTGCATACTAGCAAATTGCATTAAAAACAAGTATACAGTATCTTATTACAGTGTAACTCGCCTGCCAGGAGGAGGAGGAGGGACTGAAAGAGCTAATCTCTTTCATTCAACTCACCTGACCTTATCAGCATCTCCAACGCTCATGCAAAGCGCTGCTTCAGCTGCCGTTAGTGAGACCTTCTTACCTGCTGCACCTGATAACGTACACTAGAAATACTGTACAACTCTTTACTGCTTATCAACCAGCCGCTTAGTTTAAATACCACTAACACAAACACTACTAGCAACACATTTACGCTATAGACATTTAAAAACATTCAGCATAAATAAACAGAGAAAGACAGCAGAGATACATAAAGCACACATATATTAATACAAGCATGTATGTCGTCTTCTACAGTAGCACCAACTGACTTCATCAAACGCTCATGCAAAGCTTCACTTCGGCTGTAGCTGATAATGAGAGCGTCTTAACTGATAAAGTACATGTGAAATACAGCAGAAGACAATGGAGCACATAGTTGAACGGTCACCAAGAAAGCAGACAGTAAAATGTTTCTAAATTTCTTCATAATTAATAATCTGTTTACAGCGGTGGTGATAGGAACCAGGGGTCGCCATGACTACAACACAAATATAGACATTTTATTTACTATCCAGAACCACCAGTGAACCTACACGAGTCTTCTGAGTTTATATGGAATGTTGATGATGGGAAATAGTGGAAAATCTGAAATAGTAAGTTTTCTTTGGGGACTATTTTGGCCTCACAGCGCCCTGGATGTTATGTTTCTCTAGAACGCAGTGTTTCACACCAAACCACTCTGATTTTGTTTGGAAAATGGTGGAATTACACCAAGCACTGTGGCTAAAAATGTATCATTATTCATTAGGTTTTCACAGTATCTTAAATCTCACTCAAATATTCCAGCTACCCTCATTATTCCCATCACCTGTTGCTTGTTTGTCTCTTGCTTTTTGGTATTCATGTAATTCCTAACTTCTTTGGCACAACATAGAGCCAGATCTAGCAAGAACAGTGACCGTTTTTTGTTTTTCCCCTCACAGTGGCATCTTGAGAGTTTCATGTGAGTCACCCCGTAAAACCTGAAATAAATATTTAAAAGTCAGAGACACCATGTTTTTACGTATTAACGTCACACACAGACTCAAAAAGAAGGTCCGGCTCGATGTTTAGGTCTGAAATGATCTCAAAATCAACATCACACTGATGAAGATGTGATGACAGTAGTAGATAATTCACTCACATCCTCAGAAGACACTCCTTCACCAAGTTTAGACTTTGAATTCTCTTTCAATCATCAGATTCATCCCCTTGGGGAAGGAGCACAACCCATGCTACACAATGTTCTTCAACACGTTGGAAGTGCAGTTATGCATTTCCACCAGAGAGGTCTCCAAATCCCAAAAGGGTTTTAATGAGAAGGTACACTAAAGTTTTATTGGAAAAAAAATGAAAAATAATGCAGAGCTAAGTGGTTGCTATGGTGTTCTAGGTGGTTGTTAAGGTGTTGCTAGGTGTTTGATATGGTATTCTAAGTGGTTTCTAGGGTGTTAGGTGGTTACTGTGGTATCCCAGGCGGCTGTTAGGGTCTTGCAAGGAGGTTCCAAGTGGTTGCTAGGGTGTTGCTATGTGGACTGCTGTTTACAATCACACTGTTCCCGATGAGACCGGACATTCATTTCTTTAGTCCATTAATTCTTTTGTTCAGAGAACGAGCTCACTGAGGCAGATGTCTGAGTTACAGCAGGGCTGTTGAGCTGAGATGGGCAACAAAGCGATGAAATTTGATGCTGTGGAAACTCTGCCAGATTGTTCCAACCGCTCACCTGAACGAAAATAGATTGACAGACATGCTTGAACCACATGAATTCATCTTTGTGGAGAGAAAATGTCAATGTTACCTGTTCAGTCTTGTTAGTACCTGTGATACTAACATTTGCATGTCATAAAATCTTAATGCTTAAAAATAAGAAAAAAGGGGTGTGTGTATATATATATATATATATATATACATATACACACACACACATATATATATATATATATATATATATATATATATATATATATATATATATATAGCTGCAGTTGGAAGAAAACCTTGCATCTCCATTTCTGTTGTTTTTCACTTTTCACCATAATTTGAAAATGTCTGTTGTCCTTTATATTGTGTGTAAATTTCATGATGAATGGACCAAAAGAAATGGCCAAAATATACTTGGAAAAAAATCTGGTTCCATTGACTTTTCCTTCTTCTATAAAATGATAATTTTGGAGACCCACCAGTGAAAGGCTGCTTTATGCTGTATACTGTTTTATATATAAAAACAAATTTGTTTTTAATTCATTATCAGCGTTTGCGTTTGGCAAAGACTGAAACTGTTCCAAAGACTGTTTGGGTAGCATCTCCATTTCCAATGTCTACACTGTCTTACACATACAGTACTGTGCAAAAGTCAGAGGCCATTTAATTTCCAGATAAAATCGTTGTTATTCATTTTTTAGTGTCAGAACAAAATCTCCTTTAGTGTTTTTCGCTTTTTTAGATTCCAGCTTTTAATTTATGAATGGACCAATAGGAATTGTCCAAAATTACTTGGAATAAAACCTTAAAATTAACTTACATTTAAACTTATGAATGTGTTGTCCTTCTCCTGTAAAGTTATTGTTTTAGGAGATAAAGTTTTTTTTTTCCAACAGAGACAATATATTTAACCCTCTACTGCACAATGTTGCCTCAGGGTAACAAAATCATTTTCCTCACTTTACAATTAAGTGTTTTATATTTAATGTTACAGTTCTGATTACTTAAAAAATTACTTGATTCTTTTTATGTTTTAGCAAAGTTTCGGCTGTTGTTTGTGGTCTGAATGACTGGTTAGTGTGCAAATAATTAAAACATTACTTGACAAAACTGTGTCATTTTAAGATGTTTTTTTCTTAAATAAAATAATTTTTTGTTAGTATTTTCAGTATTTGATTTTGTATTTAATATTAACTCAGTTTCATTCCAGATGTTTATGTTTTAAAATATCCTGCTTTTCATATTACACTCTGTCATTTCTTTCCATTGTTGCACAATGTTGCCTCAAGGCAACATAGTGGAAGGGCAAAAGAACCCATGTGCGCATACTTAAAAAAAGTTTTTAGTGCAATAATCAGGTCATTTTTATGCAAGAAAAGAAAATTGAATATTACCCTCATAATCTGTGCAATAGAGGGTTAACAGAATATTACACAGAAGCCTCCGGGTTAAGTGTAATAATAAATCTATCAGTATTAATTTGTCCACTGCTCCAGTCCTAAAACCATCCAGTTACAGCTGTGTGCTTCTAATAAAAGCTTCCCAAACCAGTCACTGACAATATGACACAGACGTTTTATACACACTGAAATCTTATTTTACGTTTTAAAATAACCAAAAAGAAATTTAAAATAAAATCAAAAATTTCAACATCATCATTGAAATGCAGAAAGTTGGTGGGTGTAAAATGCTTAGGTAATAATACTAAAGTATTAATTTGGAAAAAAGTGTATTTTACTCTGGGTTTATGGTAATTGAATAATTACATTCTTAATTAAGTCTCCAAGACAAAAACACTGCTTATATATTTTTCACTAACATTTTCATTAAGAATTTTAGTTTTTTTATTTTGTATTTAATTTTTCTACTGATCATCAGTTCAGTTTCTTTTCTTTCCTTTATTAAAACATTTACATTGCTTTGAAAGGGAGTCAATATAAACAGCCAACTTTGCTCAGACTGAAAAATCTCATTTACACAATTTCGCTCTCACTCCAAATGTAGACGATCGGCCGAGTCATGTTTGGTGTCTGAAGTTTGCTTCTTCAGTTTTGGCCACAAATCTAATGTAGCTAACAAGTAATAAAAGGGATGTTTCAGGAGTATACTGTATACTTTATGCAGAGATTATGAAAACAGAACTTATATATATATATATATATAGCCATGTGTAAAAGTTTTGGTGCCCCTGTTCAAATTCCATAATTCCATGTTGTTGATTTTCTGAGCGTAAATAAGTTACACATCTTCTACAGAGACCCATTTCTGCATATTTTAATGTACAATTACTGTTTTTTTTCACTTAATTTAGCATGTTGGAAAACAAAATAAAACAAAATGTGGACGGTGCAAAAGTAATTGCACACTTTATGCTTTATGTGTAATTTTTTCTAATGTGTTAAGAACTTTTACACTACAATTTGCAGAAAAATGTCATAGTGGCGTTCTCTGTAGAGGATATGTTATTTACACAAAATTTGATCAACAGTGCACAAATGTTTGTGTATGTATTCATATTGAAAGTTATGAATATATAAAACCATTTTTATATTTATTTATATGTAGGACCATTTTCATTGGTGTACTTATTATGAAATTTTTACACAATGTAAAAAGCAGCTGGTGTTTTTAAATCCCCCCCCCTCAAAAAAAAACATGCAATCACAACAATGATATA
Organism: Colossoma macropomum; assembly: GCF_904425465.1. Classification (NCBI taxonomy): domain Eukaryota; kingdom Metazoa; phylum Chordata; class Actinopteri; order Characiformes; family Serrasalmidae; genus Colossoma; species Colossoma macropomum. Next base: position 3,587,106 of record NW_023494786.1, on the reverse strand, counting down.
TAAAATTTTTTTGTTTAGTTTAGAATCACTTGCTGTATTAATATTACTGGATATGCGGATAAGATATGCGATGTAGATTTAAATATAACAAACTCGTCTATACTATAAATTGGTTTTAGACCTTTTATTCAATATTTCAAAAAGACTGTGAACATTAAATGAATAAAATAATCCATAACATACTGTAATTATCTATTTCTGGTGCTCTATCTGCTTTTATTTGTTATTAATTTGCATTTAAATTGTTGAAAACGTTGATTCCAAACTTTTGAACAGACATTAAACATTTACTTTTTTACTTTCATATTCTTATTCTTCTATTCTTGTTTTTGGCCCCAGACATGCACAGTTAATTGACTAAACATGTTGAAACAGAACCTGTTCGTTCACTCAAGCACAGTTTGTTTTTTTCCACCCTGTTCTTTGAAAAAGAGAAGAGAGCTGCTGTCACAGAGCTGTAAAGAAGCTCATTCAGATCAGTTTGGAACAATCAGCTCTGAAACCAGACACTGCGTTCTAACCTCACAGTGGAAACTTGCTCCTGCTGATGAAATGAAATAATAAAGATCAAAGACGGCGGTTATTATAGTAATAAAGTTCAACTCACCTGCTTGAATCAGGAGTAGAGCGGAGTGATGATCCCCTGTCACAGACAGACAGACAGACTGACACAACTCTACACCGGCACTAAGTGCTTTATTAGTTTTTAGCTATCGCTGTCAGTGAATCTCTAACGCTCATGCAAAACACTGATGGGCTGTTCAAGATAATGAGAGCTCCTTCACTTAAACTGAAGCTGAAGTGCACTAATAATATACAGACGGGTGAGAAATAAAAGAAAAACTTAAACGAGTGGAGGAACGTCACGAGTTTGGACGGACGGATGGATGGATCACGGTCTCACAAGGTGAGACGCTGGAAAACCCAAGAACCGACACATCACTTGATGTCGAACACCAATAATGTTCCATTTTGATTTCACTGGTCATGTTCAAGTAGAGAACGTCCCTCCGTCTGAGAACAGATCCCATTTCTTCCTTTGTTTCATTCATTTACTTATTTTGTACAATCTTAAAAAGATGGTTCTTCAAGGGTTCTTTAGTAAAGACAGTAGTTCTAAGTAGAACCATGAACACACAAAGAACCATTTGCATGGTTCTCCTATTTTTACAAGCTTGTCATCATAACAATAGAAGAACGTTTTTGGTTCTATATAGAATCATTTTCAAAAATGTAGAACCATAAACACAAACACATTCTCCATCAATCTGAAGAACCATGCAAACAACACTACAAGCATGGAAATGGTTCTTTGAGTGTTCCTGGTTTTATAGAGAACCCTTGAAGAACCATCTTTTTGAAGAGTGTACATATTTGTACACATTCAAGCTATTAATCCACGTAATGTTTGCCTCTGCAGTGGACTGTCTCCAGTCTTTGAGCTCTGATGCCCCCACCCTGGAGCCCCCAGTCAGAGACCCCTGGGCACTGGCTCCACTGGTCTGGTCAGTAAACCATCCCAGCACTGCATGATACAATTAAGCACTTAACATCCAGCCAGGTAGAAGAAAAACTGAGCTGACCTCGATTTTGATCAAGATGATCAAAGTGACTTTGAAAGAGAATTCATTATTAAGGGACGCAAAGCTGGAGATTTTAAACATAAACATTTATTAAAGCTGCACTATGTAAGATTTCTGTTGTTAATGTGTAAAGAAGCATCATTATTGAGTGAGAAGAATAAAAACAGGCTCACATATGAGTGTGAGCTGCTGAGAGCCGCCTGTAAGGCCTGAAATTAGCATTTTAAAGTCAGAGGCGTCGAGTTTTTCACACCACATCGTACATCTTTACGGATTACCGTCACACACAGACTCAAAAAGGAGGTCCGGCTCGATGTTTAGGTCTGAAATGATCTCAAAATCAACATAATACTGATGAAGATTTGATGACAATAGTAGATAATTCACTCACATCCTCAGAGACGCTCCTTCACCAGTTCTCTTTCAATCATCAGTTTCATCCACTCAGGGAAGGGGGCCGAAGCATAACCCACGCTAAGAAATGTTCTTCCATTGGGAGTGCAGTTACACATTTCCACCAGAGAGGTCTCCAGATCTCCAAAACATGCATAGTGCAGCTTAAACTGTTGATATTATTTTTTAATACTTCTTGTGTACATAGACAGTTCTTTCTTTTTTTTTGGGCGGGGTAGCAAAGAGCCACTTTGAAACATTTAAAAAGATTTTTTTTGGAAATGTTTAAGTACTGAAGTTGCTTACTTTGTCTACCACAAGGCAGAGGATGAAATGTTGCAAATCATCCACAAGGGGGCGTTTCACACATTGTCTTAAGACTGCTTTTAAAACTTTCAAATGAGCCACTAGAGGGCCACACAGATCAGTTTGTGCAACACTGATGTGGCATAGATAGTTAAGTTCAGTTCATAGATCATTTTTTATTTATGTGCATATCAAAATAATAAAGTAGGTTTTTAGTTTAGGTAATAATGAGTAATGATTAGTAATGATTAGTAATGAGCAGCCAGGTAGATGTTCAGAATTGTCAGATTTTGATGGATATTATACAAATAAAAGTGCTCTGGAAAATGTTAAATTCAGTCTAGTTATGGTTTAATAAATGTATAATGAACAGCCAGTTAAACAGCAGCTGCATTAATAAGAATATTATAAGTGCATTATAATGACCTATATACTGAATTATTACCCAGGTTCATCAGGATAAGACATGAAACTCTCAATGTTTGTTCTGTCTGGTAATCAGCACTAAAGAGTTTACCTGTTGAGTAAACTTGAGTAAAGCAAGTGGAGTTTTGCAACTCAGAAGAAAAAATACAGACTTAAGATCTCAAACCCAACTAGTACTGTTTGTATAATTATAACAAACTTTCCTCAAATTCCCTAAACTAATTTGTGAGATTTCATTGCTTTTTAAGCCTCATTACATTCACTTGAACATTTGAAGACTTCTTGCCATGTTGTAGTACCACCATGTGTCCAAAAGGGGGCGCATAGAGAACATATAATGTTTAATTGTGGGCTGATGATGGACTTGTGTTCATTCTAAAGTGGACAGTCAACATACCTGAACCAAGATGTTCAGAGCCAAAAATGTGGACCATCTGGGAGAACCTGAGTAGAACGTAGAAGGAACCACACACAAACAATAATAAATGTCCACATTGCTGATAGCGAATGCTTTTCTTTCAGCCTTTTCTCAGACTGGTTAAGGTGTCGTTCCTCAGATTGAGAACATGTTACTGTTTTTTAAGGGGCAGATTTAAAGTGATGTGATTTTGCTGAAAGACTGTGCTGAAGGCCTAACAACACATTTGTCACAGTACCGTCTGGCATCCAGGTGCCTTTTTCCACCTTCATGAATAAAAGTGACTGTAAAACTGCCTTTTGATCATCACCAGTGCAACGTTTACATGACTGCATGTTGCCATCGGTCAGCACCAACCCTATGGAGGGACGCATGCCAGTCTGTTTCTGGCACTTTCCATGAATAATGCTCAATTTATGTCCCCGTATCTTTTTAAAAGCACTAAAGTGACTTTATTTGTGTAAAAAGTGAAGGGATCTGTACTTTAACTTGAAACAAAATTATTAAAATTAGCATTTTATCACAAAAACACACTAAATGTCTGTGTCCCCCTTTAATATGGTTATCTTTAATATGGCTATATGGGCTGCCCACCTCACTGACATTGAACTTCTCTTCTCTATGATATACATTTATTAAAATCCTCCAGTAGACACATAATTACAGTGTTATTTGGTTTATTTCAAAGCAGCTTAATGTTAAAAGAATAATTTTCCCTGTTGATTAGTTTATTATTATTGTTAGTCATTTTAGCCTGTGTCCTACTGTGTCCTAATTCTGTCACTCAAACTTTTCCTCCCTAAAAAAAACAAAAACTAGAGCATTCAATTTATTATGGTAAATACAGGAAATTGCATCATCTTACTGTCTTCTGCAGAATGACCATCAGACAGGTCAGTATTCTCATTCTAGTTTCTCAGTTTACAAACCAAAACTAATTTGGCTGTGTAGATAAAGCTAAAAATGTCTCAAAACAAAAATTTTAATGAAAACATTTTGATTAAAACATTTTTTCAGCTTTCTCTTCTGCTCTATTTGTTTTTTACTGCTTTAAAAAAAGCTTAATGGAGAACAGGATCTCTGTGTTCAACCCTGTTACTCACTTCAACTCTGTTATTCGGTCATTTCTGGTGAAAATAGTCTTAAAACATATAATTTAGTAGGTTAGGTTACCAGACGTGTTTGGGTAATGGGAGTCATTAGCTTAAATTACTAATACAAGAAAAAATGTGCTAGAGAAAAAAAAACTCTAAAGGCCTTTAAGCAGTACATATAAGAAAAATGCACAAGAAAACTTTGGATTTTTATTATTTATTTGAAAAGCTTTTCACAAATGTATAGATTTATTGCTAGAAAATGCTGTAGCTTTGAGAAAGAAAACAGCTTATGTAGTATCAGTTTTGTCTGTGGTAAGAAAACAGCATGTTCTGAGGGGTAAACACTTACTTTTATTAAAACTTTGTCAAAATGAGGTCTAAAATGCATGCAAGTCCAGAGAAGCCATGAGCTTTTGCTATAATTTTCTGGATTGTTATCTTGAGATAAGATATTTAACTCATTATCTCAAGCTAACAGTTCAGAACACTGTAACTACCTCATGGCCTCTCTGGACTTCTGTAAAAATGAACTCCATTCACAGACATTGACTTCTAGCTATCTAGCTAGTGTGGTAAAGAAAACAGATCAACGCTGTGAAAAAACAGAAAATCACAGTCAAACCATCCATTCTAGACATCTACGCCAGGTAAAGGCAGGACTCTGGCATTATTACTCAGCCAATATCATGGTGTTCTGTCAGCTGTTATTGTGACTACACTGTTGAATGCAAGAACAGCTAAATTTAATGCTCTTCTGATTTGCTGATCTCAGTTCAACACATACAATAACCCACGATTATGTGCAAACATACACTCTTAAAACAGGGTTCTTTAGTGAATAGATATAGGTATATCTAGAACCAATTTCACTCAGTTCTCCACTTCACTCGTGCTGTTCGGTTTAGTTCTGCTTTAGTGCTGTAGCACACTGGGTGTGTTGGACTGAGGGCTGTCAATCACACTCACTCATTAGAATAGTAGGCCACACCCACACAGTTCTCAGATCGATCTGAACAGCATTTTTAATAAGCTGTGCTTTATTATATTTCTATCCTGTTTTTCAATCAGATTTGCTGAATGCTTAATGTAAAACGGTTATTTTAGTATCATGCAAACAAATTTAATGTTTTCCATTTTCATCTATAGACAGTTAGGTTAGCTAAGTTTGATGCAGCAGCTGCTGCTAATTAACTCCTCATCTCTAATTTATTAAGCAGTAAACTGGATGAATTAAACTTTTTTAATCCAAAGCATTTTTAGTTGTGTATTATACATCATAATCTTTTGCACATCATTTACTGACCTTGAGATAGCTACTACTGCTTTACTAAGACAGTCTGAGAAACAGGTTAGGTATTGATCAGAAGCTGTTTGCATGTTTATATGAGGCCGACACCAGACGTTAACACTTTCAGTACAGGTTAACTAGAAATACAGTAGTAATAATGGGTTAGTTATGTAGTTGCGAATGCCTTCATAATGCTAAACAAGAGCAAAACAATACTGAAGTGTTACCCAAGCTTTTAATCAGAGCTGGTGCGGAAAATGTGGACATTTCACTGCCTATAAAATAAATAATAAATCATAACAATTAGGTAGTAACAACAACATTACAGTCAAATATGGACAGACATGGAAACAGAAACCCACACAGCACTTCAGATCTACTGGTGATATAACTGGAATGAGGTCCAACCGGTTTCTCTGTTTCTAAAGTAAACAAAGTTCAGTCGTATTCCGGTCGAGTCTCGATGGAGACAGAGCAGCATTCAGGTGTGTAATGTACTGAAATGGTCCAGTGAGAACAGATACAGCACTGAAATGGAGATTAAGAGTGAGTGTTGCTGTTTAATTCTCTTGTAGCTTCTACTGGAAATGAAGACGGATGAAGACGGACTTGGACTTTCTCACTGAAGACGTCTAGACAAACCTCAGAAAAGGTAACAGAGCTTTCAGTTTCTCACAGGTTTCACTGTAGAGTTCTGATTTTCTGTTCATCATTCTAACCTTCAATGTGAAGCAGCTTTTCAGACCTAAAGCAGGCCAGTGTTTTTGTTTTTGAAATCCACTGTTGTCTGTATTTTGGTAAAAAAGACAGAATGAGTAGCAGAGGTAGAAAAAGTACAGATGAACTGAACTGAAGTGAAAGTATGAGGACTGTGTCTTACTCGATTTAAAGTGAACTATGGGCCAAAAATACACTTAGGTGTTGAAACATCATTTGAACATACTTAAGTATATGAAGGCATTAAATAAGGTGCTTTTGATGGTGTTGTAGCAGCTAATTTGTCATCATACAAATATTAAGTGCTTTGTAAGTCTGAAGGAAACTGGATGGAAAAAATCTCAGTAATGTTTTACTTTATGACTGGACAATGTCCACTCCAGTCCTATTATCAGTCCAGTCTGTGGCCATAGCTAAGATCTTCCATGCAGAACCATGCAGTGAAGTAATAATAACCTTTATTTGTAAAGCACCTTTCGTACCGTCTCTCTGGGTTTCAGGAAGAGCTCAAAGGGGTGTGGCATGAAAAGCTGCACCTGCCCTCACCTCCCCCTCTGTTGAAAGGAATGTTTGTTATTGCTGTTACTGTTGATTCTTAGTTTTGTTGTCAAAGTTGTTTTTAAATGTTTGTACTGAGCGTTGATGGTGGACTTTAGGAGGAGGTTAATTCCAGGTTCTGTGTGTAGACAGTAAAAGCAGCTTTACCAGTTTGTTGAATGCGTAATAGGAGACCTCAAGGTCGCTTTCATCGCATCTAAAAGTGATTCTTAGTTTAGTATGTCAGGATAAATACACAGTGGCCTTTTGATGTCAACAACGTGGGAACAATATTGTTCTGTTTATGTGGTTTTATATGGAGTTCTCAGCACTATCATTTTTATTATTATGCCTATCTATTTCTGTCTGAACTTAATAAGTTATTTTACTTAGCTGTTTTCAGTATTCCTTGTTTGTCAGTTTTGTTATCAAAATGAAAATATCTGCTAATTCCTTTTGGACAAAGATGAAAGTCTTGAGCAGCTCCTCTCATTTTTAAAAGACTGCAATTAGAAATTATACAGTTTATCCAGAAAACCTGAGAAATAGTTCACCAATATTTCAGAGATTATGAATATTATTATGGCATGTGCCTGTCCCCTGCACCCCGATGATGGCCGTGAGGCTGCTTCACTAAACCTCATGTTCGATCCAGGCGGCCAGGCTGCTGAGCAGGTATGGTGACAGGGAGGTGGAGCAACGAGCTCTCGTTCCCTCTCGGCTCAGGTGCTCAGCGAGAGATCACAGAGAGAGAGGGTTTTTGGTTTTGTTTATTTGGTGTGTGATTAAAGTAAAATGGCTGCTGCGACCATGAACCCTGCCTCCAGCGTCCTTCCTGAGCCCAGGGAACTGCAAGGCGTGCTACATTGATGCCGAAACCCAGGAGGAGGATGCCAACACATTGAGGGAGTCTCCATGGCAGAAGAGGAGGCCATAAAGATCCTCGTCCACCTGCACCTGGCCAGCTGGTGGGAGCTGCAGGCTGTTTTCCAGGACACTGAAAAGCGATGGAAGCAGCTTGAGACAGAGGGTGCTGACCTGTCAGTTGGTCAGGAGCTTGCTGGCGGAGCGGCAACCCTCGGTGTGCATGGGGGCAGGAGCCCCCCTCTCAACCCCACCCAAGCATCCACTGTGCTCATAGAAGGCTCGGGGTTCCCCCTCTTTCCCCTTCCATCCCTGCTCAAAGGACGACTGGAGCTCTCCTTGTCTCTCCCATCCCTGCTCTGAGGAAGCCTGGAGCGCTCCTCTCTCCTCCCATCCCTGCTCCAAAATGGCTTGGAGTTCGCCTCCTTTTCCCTCCCCTGCCTGCTAGTGAACATGTTGCCCAGGTCCCCGCTGTGTAGGCTTCCGGCACAGCCTCTCCTGACTGGCCACTGATGGAGCCCCTACCCAGGCCGCCCTGCTCCTTGATGCGGATCTTTCCCTGGGGGGGAAGGAGTTGGGTGATGGGTGTATAAGGCACCGTTTCACTATACCTCATGTTCAATTCAGGTGGCTGAGCTGCTGAGCGGGGGGACAGGGTCGGCGGAGAAACAAGAGAGAGAGAGAGAGAGAGGGACGAGCTGCTAGAAGCCAAAGAGGAGTGGCCAGCTTGGCATAGGTTTTGTTTATATGCTGTGTGATTAAAGTAAATCAATGCAATATTTGCAATAAATTACAAATCATTAAAAATAAACTGTCCACATAGCAATGTACGCTCTGTGTCAATATCATACAGGACTGAACCCTGCACTATCAGAAATTAAGGTACTGTACAGGCATATTTTTCGATCATCAAGGTACCCACATTGTAAATGCACCCTCGGAGGTACAACAGTGGTTTTGAGGTTTATTTTTATATCTTAAAGAAGTTTTTCCCATATCATAAGTTTTTGTACCATTTCATAACCTAATGTTTCAGAAAAATAAAATAGAATGCATGGAGACAATGTTTGGAGTCAGCACAATTTTTAAAGTTGATTATGCATATGATTATACTAAAATTATGTTCCCTGACTAAAGGTATTGAAGACGTATCCTTGAGGTTTCCACCTCAGAGACAGTTTGGTACCTTTTTCTGAGAATGTGCTATAGAACAATGAGAGCTTTCCCAAGAGCTATGAACCTGGTCCAACATTAAAATACAGCATGTAATATAATACTAGTATCTGTAATGTACCCCCATGTTATACTGTGCTGTATCATATAATTGTTATGAACATGTCAAACACATTATTATATAACAGAGCTTACAGTATAAAATGTAATAATTAGTAGCCATAACCACCACCCCCCGGGGGGGTGGCACAGGAGCTACACAAAAAAACAGCACAGGAGGAGCTTAGAGAACAAGAACAGGAGCGCAAACAAGAACAGGAGTGGACCAGGAAGCAAGAACTGGAGAGGCTGCGGTTGTGGTTGCCACCACAGATGAGGAAGCTCTTGGTGGCATGATGAGGTTGTCGATGGACCAGTGCTCTCCATAGCACTGGGCAGAGCCTTGAAACCCTCCCCTGCCTTAGGGGTTTCTGCATCCACCGTGTTCCCATTGCCCCAGTCGGTGACACAGGAACTGGAGAAATATCCTTTTAGCCCCCCTCCGCCTCAAAAAAGTCTTTGGAGAACCTCCTCCTCCTCTGGCAGTGGGACAAAGGCAGACTGAAAGAGGCTCTAGAACTTATATAATGATTGAGCCATATCACTATGTGAGGCCCACATATGAGCCACCTTAGGCCCCTGCAGCAGCATTATGAAGGCCACTTTAGAGTCCTCACACTGGAATGACTCCTCAAAGTAGGCCAAGTAGCAGAGGCACTCACCCATAAAGTTCTTCCACTGTTCTGGCTCCCTAAACTAAACTGAGAATCACCACATAAATGCTTTTCATTTTATGATAAATGTATGCTATTACAATGAAAAATTGCTGCTTGTTATTATTGTTAAAGAACATGCATTTAGGTTTTCCTGAATTATATCTTATTAAGCAATACGTTGTTAAAACTTTTTCTCAGTAATATATTATATACTTTGATTATATAACGCTCTATCAGTCCTGACATGCAAGTCCAATCTGTGGTCATAGATAAGCCTGTGTGTGCGCCTCACTCTCTTTGTTCATTAAGGTTTGATTTTATGTTGCACCAACAGCAAATTCATTTTTTCTGTACTGAGTGATTCAGCATGTGTAAATTTTGTATTGATGTTCACAGGGAGCAGTCCAGCTGTGTGTGTATGGGTGAAGAGTAAAAAGTCTATGATGGAGCTTCATCACTCCAGCAGTGGAGAAGGAACCTCTGACCCAAAGTGAGTAACTTTCCGTCAGCACTTAGAAGAGGAAATATTGTTAAATATTCAGGCTGAAAGAGAGTAATTGCTCAACACTTTACTCTCATTATGGATTTACTTACAGTGGAAGAGGAGTGACCAGTGTGTCTATGAAGAGTGATCAGTCCATCGTGAACCCTCCTGCATTCAGCGGTGGAAGAAGAGAACCCTGCTGTATGTCTATGAAGAGTGACCAGTCCATCGTGAACCCTCCTGCGTTCAGCGGTGGAAGAAGAGAACCCTGCTGTATGTCTAGGAAGAGTGACCAGTCCATCGTGAACCCTCCTGCGTTCAGCGGTGGAAGAGGAGAACCCTGCTGTGTGTCTATAAAGAGTGACCAGTCCATCGTGAACCCTCCTGCGTTCAGAGGTGGCAGAGGAGAGCCCAGCTGTGTGTCTATGAAGAGTGACCAGTCCATCGTGAACCCTCCTGCGTTCAGCAGTGGAAGAGGAGAACCCTGCTGTGAGTCTATGAAGAGTGACCAGTCCATCGTGAACCCTCCTGCGTTCAGAGGTGGAAGAGGAGAGCCCAGCTGTGTGTCTATGAAGAGTGACCAGTCCATCGTGAACCCTCCTGCGTTCAGTGGTGGTGCTGTACCATCTGACCCGCAGTGAGTTACTGTCTGTGTTATGGGATAAAGTCATCGATCTTTAGTATTAGGCTGACCTTCACTGTTTCAGATGCTGAGTTTAATAATGCCGGACATGATGTTCATCATGGGAACTAAACCAGTTAATCACATCCTGCTACCTTCTATCTACATGATTGACCATTTGTCCATGTAAGCAGAAACACCTACTATATAGCTGCAATTTGAGGGTTTATAGTTACAGACTGTAGCTCATTTGTTGCTACACAATTTATCAGCCCCCCCGCATCCATTAATAGAAAGAAACCACCACAGGACCAGCACTGACCAGTTATTGTGAATTTTGTGATCCATTCGCAGCACAACAGTGACACTGACATGTGTTTGATGCTGGTATGAGTCTTTCAGACACAGCGGTGTTACTGGGGTTTTTACTCACATCAGTGGTCCCTTCTATTGATGAATGGGGAAGAAGAGGAACTGATAGATTGTGAAGCCACAAATGGGCTAGTGTGTAACTATAAACCTTCAAGACGCCCCTATACAGTAGTTGTATCTGAGGAAATGACCTGTAATGTAGTTCCACGGGAGATGTACCTAATAACCAAAACACTCAATATAAAAACACAATACAATTGAAATAACATGAAAAGGATACATGATACTGGTGTGATATGCAGTTTAATTTTTTGTGTTATGTTTGTGTTACTGTGTTTCACCCCATCAGACAGCACTCAGTAGAACTGGCAGAGCAGGATTCTCCCCAACCAGCAGATGATCTCCTGCACAGAGTCATAAAGAGACACAAAACCAGCATGAAGAACAAGTATGAGAGCTTATTTGAGGGAATCAGAACAGAGGAGAATAAAACCCTCCTGAACAGGATTTACACAGAGCTCTACATCATAGAGGGAGAGAGTGAAGGAGTGAATGAAGAACATGAGATTTTACAGATGGAGAAAACACCCAGGAAACACTTAGAGGATACTCCAATCAACTGCTTAGACATCTTTAAACCTCTACAAGATCTTAAAGGAGGAAAAACGAGAAAAAGTAAAGAAGAAAGAAAAGAGAATAAAGGACCAGAAGAGCCAGAACTCAGAGCTGTTCTGACTAAGGGCATTGCTGGCATTGGAAAAACTGTCTCTGTGCAGAAGTTCATTCTGGACTGGGCTGAAGGAAAAGCCAATCAGGATGTAGAGTTCATGTTTGTGCTTCCGTTCCGGGAGCTGAACTTGATCAAAGATCATCAATACAGTCTTCATGGACTTCTGTGTGACTTCCATCCTGAGCTCAAAGATCTGGACCCAAAGATTTATGATCAGCTCAAAGCTGTGTTTATATTTGATGGTCTGGATGAAAGCAGAATTCCACTGAACTTTGAACAGTGTGAGAAAGTATCTGACATCACCATGACATCATCAGTGGGAGTGTTGATGACGAACCTCATCAAAGGAGAGCTGCTTCCCTCTGCTCTGATCTGGATCACCTCCCGACCAGCAGCAGCCAATCAGATCCTTCCTCAGTACATCAACCGTGTGACAGAAATTCAGGGATTCAGTGACCCACAGAAGGAGGAGTACTTCAGGAAGAGGATCAGTGATGAAGACCAAGCCAAGAGAATCATCTCCCACATTAAGACAGTGAGGAGCCTCCACATCATGTGCCACATTCCAGTCTTCTGCTGGATCTCAGCCACTGTTCTTCAGAGAGTCATGACAGAAAGTAACATAGAAAGCTCTACAACTCTGACAGAAATGTACTCACACTTCCTGATCACTCAGACAAACATGAAGAATGAGAAGTATGAGGGAGATAAGAAGAGGGAGAAAAGTCAAACAGACACAAAGAACCTGCTGGAGTCAAACAGAGCCATGCTTCTAAAACTGGCTGAACTGGCTTTCAAACAGCTGATGAAGGGCAACGTGATTTTCTATGAAGAGGACCTGAGAGAGAGCGGCATTGATGTCAAAGATACCTCAGTGAATCTGGGGATTTTCACTGAAATCTTTAGGGAGGACTCTGTGATTCACCAGAGGAAGGTCTACTGCTTTGTTCATCTGAGCTTCCAGGAGTTCCTGGCTGCTGTTTATGTGTTTCATTGCTATGAGAGCAACAACATGGAGGAACTGAATTATTTTAAACCACAGCACAGTGAGTGGTCTGGGAATGTTCCACTGGATTGTCTGCTGAAGGGAGCAGTGGATAAAGCTGTGGAGAGTCAGAATGGACACCTGGATCATTTCCTCCGTTTTCTGCTGGGCATCTCACTGGAGTCCAATCAGAGACTCCTACAGGGTCTACTGACTCAGACTCAGAGCCACTCAGAGGAAACCATCCAGTACATCAAGAAATTAATCAAAGGAGATGATGCAAAACCACATCACATCTCAACTGATGAATCCATCAACCTGTTGCTCTGCCTGTCTGAAATGAAAGACCAGTCTTTTCCAGAAGTGCTTCAGGAGTATCTAACATCAGAGAAATGCTCAGAAGAGAAGCTCTCTCCTGGACAGTGTACAGCACTAGCCTACATGCTTGTGAACTCAGGGGTGGTGCTGTATGTCATATCAAAGGAGGGTTATGGGAGAGTGAACCAAGATGTGTACATCTGCGCAAAAGCTCTGTGAGTGTTATATCTTCATTAATATAACATATGTTTATGTAGATGATGAAAAATGTATTTAAATCTCTCCAAGTCTGGATAAAAAAAATGTGACTGATGACTCCTTGTTCAGTTTGACCTTTGCTCTTTACTTAAAACCAAACTGAGGGTAGTCACTTCACCGTTCTACAGTGCAATTGTGTTCTACATTAGGAGATAATAATGATCTAGAACTGTATTGTAAAGTGAATGACATGGTGACTCATTACCAATAACAGGTGCTACAGTGTTCTTCATTAGTGAGATAATCATCTTGAACAATTTTATGAAGTGAAATATATGGTAACTCATTACTCGTGACCAAGGTGTTACTGTGTTCTTCATTAGGAGATAATAATTATCTAGAACAGTATTATAAAGTGAAACACATGGTAACTCATTTCTAATGACCAAGGTGTTACTGTGTTCTTCATTAGGAATCAATAATGATCTAGAACAGTATTTCTAATGATCAAGGTGTTACTGTGTTCTTCATTAGGAATCAATAATGATCTAGAACAGTATTATAAAGTGAAACACATGGTAACTCGTTACTAATGACTGAGGTGTTACTGTGTTCTTCATTAGGAATCAATAATGATCTGGAACAGTATTATAAAGTGATAAACATGGTAACTCATTACTAATGACTGAGGTGTTACTGTGTTCTTCATTAGGAATCAATAATGATCTAGAACAGTATTATAAAGTGAAACACATGGTAACTCATTACTAATGACTGAGGTGTTACTATGTTCTTCATTAGTGAGATAATGATGCTCACCTAAGAATGAATCCCAACCACATTTGCCTAAGTGGGTTTTAAAGAAGAAATTTCTTCCTGCAAACTGTTGGAGAATGAGGTCTAGTGTTTTTTGATCATGTTTACCAGGGGTGCCAATATTTGTGGAGGGCGCTATGCATCATGAAAATGTTATATGGAATTTATTGAGCCATTAAAAATCCAGCACTGTAAATGTATTCTAAGGAAAACTGGACACACTTTGTCCAACAAAGAGCAACTTATTTTCTTTTGACACTAACTTGCAAATATATACTATTTAAATTGTATAATATCAATTTTGTTAATTATTGCTTTTTAGACTAGCTGGCTGCGATCTTACCAAGGATTGCTGTGAAGCTCTCTGCTCTCTCACTGACGCTGCTCTAGTTAAGAACTTGATCTTCCAGAGTACTCTGGGAGATCATGTGACTGGCACACCTCTCTCTTCTGAGGACTCAATCTCCCAGAAACCCCGGGAGACAACCTGACCGTCATACCACCAGCAACAGCCAATCACTGTTCTTCCTCGCCTGAGTATTGACAATTATCACCTGTGTCTGATCATTTTTGCTTGATAGTATATAAGCCCGGGCTTTTAGCTTAGTTCTTTGTGAGGTATTGTCTTTCTGTAAGACTGAGTGTCATTTCTTGTATTGTTCTACCCGTGTATTGATCCTCTGTCTTGTATTTTTGAACTGCTGCCTTTTTGTCTTTGCCCTTTGGATTATTTGCTTGGATTTCCTCTGTTACGTTCAGTTGGATGTTTCTGATGCAAATTTTAATTCAAATTTTGAGAATAGAGATGTGAATCTGCCTAAGTGAACCTCTACACTTGTGCTGTTTGCCTAAGATACTTTAGCTCAACATTTGCTAGACGCTAGCATTAGTTTAGCAAGAAGGCCAAAGCTGTACACACAACCACACAGATTCATTGAAGGCTCACTGATGCAGGTTAGAGAACAAAGACTAAAAGCTAAACAGGTCAATCTGTTTTTGTGTGTGGAGCTGTTAGCTTATGCCACCTCCATGATGACCCGCCTTTTTGTTAGCAGCCATTTTGTGTGTTCTTTCCTTTGTTGTTGTTTATGTACAGGTACATGATTGGCCACATGGGGGCGCCCTCCTGTACAAAAGGTCACCAAGCTTCCACCCGAAAGACGTTCAGTGCTCTCTCCCCTATGACGTGACCTGGAAGACCAGCCCCAGCACTCTTCACAAGACTCTGTGCTTCGCATTGCTTTGGTTACTGTTTCTCTTGGTTTTAAAGCAGGGATTTAAGGTAGCCCTTTGGATGTTTTTTTTTATTTTTGTCATCATTAGTTGGTTTGTTATCTGAAGCCATCACCACACCTTGTATTTGAGCATTGGAAGTAAATAAACCTGACATTTTATGGTTTCCATGGTGTCCAATGTCTGGTCTGGCAGCAGGTCTGGGGATGTTAACTGGAGATGTTACTTGGTTGTGTCCAGATAATCAAGGAGAGACTGTCAAATTCTGTCAGACTGATACACATCATTCTTTAAAGTAAATCAATAACTAAAAAATGTTCGTAGATTGGTGATATTTTAACTTAAGGTCCTTAAATAAAGCAAGGGCCTCATCTAAAATCACCTGTAGCTTAAATGAAGGGTTCCTAGCTAAAATAAATAATACAGATCCTAACCGTAGCTAGGACTTGATTTGTGTTCAAATTATGATTGTATTAGAAACCACTGTGGCTATAAAGAAATGTATCTACTTTAAGTGGAGAAAAAGGTATTTGTCCACTTTTATAAGGTAAATATTGTTCCCTTTACAAATTGAGCCTTTCATAGCTTCCCAGATGACAGAAGGGGAGATAGTGGGAGTTCAGTTAGTATCTAAGAATAATGTAATTTCATTACTCAAATACTCATAGAAAGCTGGTTCTGTAAGGATCTGAGGGTCCAATCTCCATATCTTGGACACTGAAAGGTCCATTTAGCCAAGAAAGAAGGTAAGGGGAGCATGGTCTGATATTGCTATGGTATGATGTGAGCTTGAACAAAATATAAGGCAAAAGTTTTGATATCAGCCAAACAATAATCAATATGAGTGTATAGGCTTGAATGAAACGAATAAGCTCTGTGGGTGGGGATGGCTTTTTTCCAAACATCAACCAAGTTGATATTTTTCATGAATACATAAAAACAAACAAACAAAAAAATTAATAAATTAAATTACTTGCATTTGAACTAACTGTCCTGAGACATGAAGATTGAAGATCGATCCAAACATGGATCCAACACCAAGCTAAAATCCCCTCTTTAATCAAATTAGTATGTGACATCTGAGCAAATATCTTCTCAAAGAATGTAGGATCCACATTATCAGGACCGTAGATATTGATAAATGTTAAAGGAGTGCATTTCTCCAGTAAGAGTCATCTGCTCTCTTTCTTAAAGGGGGGTTTTGTCATGAAGTGAACAAATGAAGAATGCAAAACTTCTCGCCTTAATTCCAAACTGGAATGTTATAACTGACCTATCCATCTGCATTTAAATTTCATGTGCATGGTTTTTATCAAGTGAGTTTCCTGGAGAAAATAAAGTCAGACTGTAGTGTCTTCAGGTGAGCTGATAGCCTGCCTCTCTAAACTGGACTATTAATACTTTTAATACTCCAAGATGAAATAATAACACATCACCAATCTGAAACTATAACTACAACTACAAACGTCTCTCAGATGTGTAGAGCCAAAAAAGGTTTCTGCCATGCCTTTTTGAGGAGCTGCCCTACCCCAACTCCAAATGGACAATTCAAAGACTTGATAGGACTCCTACTGGTTGGGGGATGTTTTTCACAAATGGTTACTTCTGATTGGTCAGAATCAACAAACTCTTACTTTTATGCTTGACGTTACTATGCTGAAGCACTTTAATACAGCCTGTGATATTCAAATACAATATTTTGGCAAATATGAAATACTAAAATAAAGATTGTTTGCAAGTAATTGTTGGCATACCTCTAACTAAGAAAGAGCTAATTAAGAAAACATCCTACTCTGCCATCTTGCCACTAGAAATCCCCCCTTCTTCAAATGAAGTTCATGCACATTCAATATTGATTTTCAAGTCCACATGGACTGAGATTTCTCTGGATTCCCTGAATTTTTTCACAATATTATATATGGTACATGGTGAAAGATCTAAATTGTTTGCAATCTTGCATTGAGAAATTTGACAATAAACAAGAACAAGTTTGGCACACAGTAGTGAGCCTTGACCTATCTTTGCTTGCAAAGACTGAGCCTTTGGTGGACATGAATATACCCAATCATGATACCCTCATCTGTTACCAATTCACCTGCTCAAATCATTAAAGAAGATATTATTTTGCTTGAGTTAGATACAGAAAAAGCTTTTGACTGGCTGGAATGGGGATATATGTTTAATCAATTAAGTAATTTTGAGTTTGGGGAACACTTCATTAAATAGATCCAGATACTGTATAAGAACCCTGTTGCTCATATTATTACCAATGGCCAGCGCTCGAACATGATCAGCATTGGTAGAGGCACCAAGCCTCTGGCACCCTTAATCTATAAGTAGTGTTACTGAACCATGAGCTGAAGCAATTAGATCTGGCCCTGATATTCATGGTGTCTCATTCAATGGATCTAACCGTTGCTTATCACTGTACATGATATAATATTATTTATTAATAAACAAACACTTACTTGCCTCAATTGATTGAACGAATTACAAATTTTGGAACCTCTTCAGGCTATAAGATCAACTTCTCCAAATCTGTAGCAGTTCCTACAAGAAAATCCTGTGAACTTGCTGCCATTCATCTAGAGCCCGAGTGGGCTTTTTCCTTTCCTTTCCCTTCCTTTTCCTTTTGTTTAAATAGCCACCTGGGCTAAGTACCATACCAGTCACCTCTCTACAAAGGTGCAACAAAGGGCTGCTCTTTGCCACAGCCTTAAGTAGAGGAGTCCACAGGTGTGCCAGGTAGAATCAGATGGGAAATGGACCTTAACATGGTGATTTCAGATAAGTAGGAAGGAATTCTAGCCTGTATTCATTTTTGTCTTTTCTCCAACCAGTTCACAGAAAGACAGTTTAAGATTGTCCATAGGCTGTTTGTCACCCCTGAAAAACTGGGAGCATCATTTAATGGAACCTGTGCTTTATCAAGATTTACTGACCAGGGGTCTCCTCCCTGTTGCAAGAAAATGCATCATGGTCAATTGGACTTCATCTACACAACCTAGCATAACTTAGTGGTATAAAACAATATATATTATTCTCCCCCCTGAAAGATTAGCTTATTTAAAAAATAAAAAGATTAAGAAGATTTATCAAGTTTGGGGCGAGCTCTTGGATTATACCAAACTGGCCATTATTGACGTGCTACAATGTTGAAATGGAATAGGTAATGGTGAATTGGACTGTCTTTTTGTACCTTTGTGTCACTTTTGGAATTAATGTTCATAGTATTGATTGCATCCAATACTACTGATATTTCCTACTTCATGTTCCTGAACGTATCGGCGAGCAATTAGAAAGGTTGAATGTCATGACGGGTGTCCAGTGCCTACCTCATCGCTCCGATGCAGGGGCATCCCAGTTTGTTCGATGCTCCATATACTGAGGAGCACATTGCACATTGTTCTGTTCAGATTGCTTTGTCCTAGAGAGAGTTATTACAGAATATTCGGGGCCTCTTTCGAGTGAATCTCCCTGTATTATCACACTCTGTATCGTATTTGTTTGCTATAATAAACAAGACTGGAGGGAAAAAAAGAGCTTTGGCCCAGAGAAGATGGCAGTGTTTCTGGATCATATTGACATTTGGCTTCTTCTTTGCATGATACAGCTTTAACTTGCATTTGTGGATTGCATGGCGAACTGTGTTCACAGGCAATGATTTCTGGAAGTGTTTCTCAGCCCATGCAGTGATTTCCAGTACAGAATCATGCCTGTTTTTAATGCAGTGCCGCTTGAGGGCCCGAAGACTGCAAGCATCCAATATTGGCCTTGTCCCTTGCATACAAGGATTCTCTAAATCTTTTGGTGATATTATGTTTTGTAGATCGTGGGATATCCAAAGTTCGCAATTTTACATTGAGAAACAGTTTTCTGAAATTGATTCACAATTTTTAGATGCAGTTTTTGGCAGATTGGTGAACATCATTGCATTCTGTTTTTATTTACATTTATTTACATTTTGAACAGCATCCCAATTTTTTGGAATTGGGGTTGTAATTTCATTCTGTTAATCCCTTTCATTCTTAAATGATTCTTTGCATGGTGAAATGTTTTTTTGAATTGATGGAGAATGTGTTGTTTATGGTTCTATATAGCACCAAAAACATTCTTTTATTGTTACAAGCTTTACGTCATAATCCAGCAGACCCCTTTTTGGTGCAAAATACAACCATATACAACCCATTCTCCATCAATTTGAAAAACCACCAACCGTGCACATCATGAAATGGAATCATGGAATGAAGTAGAACTCATGGTACTAAATAGAGCCATTCGCTTTACTAAAGAACCCTTAAAGAACCATTTGTTGTAAGAGTGTAGATGAACACACATTCACAAAGGTTGTCATGAAGATCAGAGAAAGATGTGCAAAAATATCCAAAATTACATCGAACTGAATGCACCAGTATTTATTGATAAATGTAGAAACATCATGCAGGATATATATAAGATATGTATGCATGTTCAGAAGAGCCAAGAGGTAAAAAAGCCTGAACTTTATCACTAATGCTTTAGAAACTCACGCATTTCATGTCGTTTTACTTGAAACGTTAAAAAGAAGAAACTGCATTACACCATGCACTTATAATCAACTTCATTGTTTTGGTGCACACAGTATTGACATCCAGCTCCATCACAGCGGTACAGCGGCACTCTAGCATTCACTGCCCATATATTTGCTTCATGCTGAGGAAAATATTCCCGATATATCAGTGTAACATACATATTTGTTCCCCAAGGGAAACACTGCGCGAATGGCAGATCTTTGCGGTTTTCTGTCTTCTGAATGGAGCCCACATGTATCTGAACCTTACTAAACACAAAAGCTTTTGGACCCTCGTGCTCCCTGAGCATGTCGAGGGCAGGGAGGATGCTGTACGCTCCCTCTGGTGTTGAGCAGGTGTTCACACATGGAGACTTGTGGGTGTAGAAAACCACACAGCCATGTTTGTCTCTATCCAGGAGCTCCTTCAGCAGTGGATCATGGGGGGAATTTTCTGGTGGGCTTGACTGAATCAGCAGAAGGTACTCAGGGTGGTAGCTGCTCATCCCATTGATCATTTTTTGTTTGGCACCGATTATCCTCTGCCCTCTGTAAACCCCTGCAGTGCTGTTCATGGCACGTTTCACTTTCAGTGCAGGATCATCTGGGAGGAAGTTCTGATCAGGTCTTACATGAGTGGAACAGCTTGAAGCTGGGACGTTGATGGCCACAGCGAACTGATCGCCATCTAAATAACTGAAAAACAAGAAAATAAATGAGTGAAATATAGTTAGATTAAAAAATCAAAACCATGTAAATCTCAGTGAAATGACCATAATGGCCATGACCAACTAGCAACATTATTAATAACTGATCATCACATTTATTGATCAGTATACTCAGGCTTTAGCAGAGCTCGGTAACACTGAGATTGATCAGTTATTATCACATTGATTTATTAGTCTACACCAGCTTTTAGCAAGAAGCTCATTGTTCATATATATATATATATATATATATATATATATATATATATATATATATATATATATTGCCAGTGCGTGTATTCCATTACATCCCAATCTCAGCATTATATCCTCAGCTAGTCTAGCCACTGGGCTATAAATGCTAAATACAATCAAGCTAACATTAGTGTAACTCTCACTTCAGCTGTCCAACAAAATCATCTGATCATCTCATCTGAGTAATTTCTGTTGCTGGAGTGATTCATTGTCATGATGATTTAAAGGTATTTACTACAGTTATATGGCTCAAATCAGATATTCAGCTTTCTAGCAGTAACGTTAGCTATCTGGTATCATTCTCCATTCAGCCTACTCTAAAGGCATGTTCTGTTCATGTTGTAGTTGATAAACAGTACAATGCTGCATAATCATTCTGTTAGGCATCATACACATCATAGACATCAACATTTGATCCATAATTTAACATTTAATTTGGTTATTAAATTCTGCATCTTACTTTTCATTGAGAAAACTGATGATCTGTGGGAGATTCTGGAGACCCTTGTCTATAGGCCTCTCGTGAGACTTAAATTTATGCCTTCCGTGGCTCTTGCGAGCCTCGACGGCAGAAGAGAGCAGGGAGAGCAAGAAGAGTCCCACCAGCACTCTAGAACACACCTGACCAAAACACACAAGATCACCCACTATTAAGTATATAGAGTACATACATACATACAGACATATGCATACATACATACATACTAGGGATGCATGATATAGACATAAAATGCAATGTTCGATAAAGCTGTCGGATTTCATGGTGACAATACTTAAAGCACAACACTGTGTGAGAACAATCCTCATGTTTGAAGCAGATTTATGGGCTTGTAGTTCAGATTGGAGGAGTGTTTGAACTGCACGTGTGTGATTTGTAATTGGTTGTTTAGCCTAATGGTTAAGTTACTCATCTCCCACATGGGAGAACAGGATTCAGTTAAGTGGACTTTGTGGCTGAAGCTCCAATTGTGCCACAATAATGAACTCATGTTGTAGCACAGAGCATGGTAGGATGTTAATTGCTTAATTGTATCATGCACTACACCAGTCTGAGAAGATCTGCACTCATAATTCGTAACTCATGTGTAAAACGTCAGAATGTTGGAACAAAACTACATATCACCTAAAAGTAGGACTGGGAAATTAATCTGGAAACCTTAACATGTTGATTTTTTAAAGCAAATTAATCATATTACCAAGTTTGACCTCAACTTCCTCACGTAATTCCTGCACGGATTTACTGATAGTCGCAAACATGGATAACACGTTGATGCAGGAGGCATCCTCCGGTGTGTGAACGCCAAGTTTCATTTTAAAAAGCCTCCAGATTGACGTGTAGATACAGTTAAAGTTGTGTGGCCATACTGCCCTGATGACCTATCTTTCCACAGAAGCACAACAGGTCTGAAGTACCATCTTTGGGCAAAACACATCTGTGATGATGTTGGCAAAGATGCTATCACTGAGGCAGCTTCTAGCCATATTTGTCAAAGTGCACTGGCAGAGTGCAGCCAGGACTAGTCCATCGACAACGTGACAACAACTAAGTAACAACCACAATGAAATACTATTTAAATCTCGGGATTAATCATGATTAATCACAGCCTATTATTGTGATTAATTCAGTTATTTTTTTTAATTAGTTGACAACACTACCAAAAAGTCAGCTTTACAGGAAGAAGGAAAACGTTCTGAACTTCTAATGGAAGTTAATGTAGAAATGATTTATTCAAGCAATTTTAGATCAGATCTGTTGGTACATTCATCTTGATATTTTGAAATAATATAAAACAATGAAAAACAACAAACCAGATCTCTTTCGAAACGTGCTTCAGAATATCCCTTCTTTCCCTTCTGCCTACAGCACATTGTTTTTATGTTCCCCATTAATTCTGTAACTCTGCAGTATTTACTAAGCTTAATGATGAGGAAGAGAGCAGCAGTAATGTTTGGAGTATTTACAGTCATCACTCCACTGGGACAGAATAACAGACAGCAGAACCTGAGTATAGAGAAAAATCAGAGGCTGTATCTCACCATGG
This sequence comes from Colossoma macropomum, assembly GCF_904425465.1. Lineage (NCBI taxonomy): Eukaryota > Metazoa > Chordata > Actinopteri > Characiformes > Serrasalmidae > Colossoma > Colossoma macropomum. The sequence goes on along the minus strand of NW_023494786.1, from coordinate 3,564,238 downwards.
CTGAAGGAGTCTGAGGAGTTTCTGAGCGGAGATGATGAAGAGCTGAACTTTCTCAGCAGAAAGAGCTGCAGAGGAGAAAGTGGCGCAGATTTGTATCCACTATGGCCCCGCCCACCCAGCCCCTAACAGCAAACAGATGTTAGATGGCCTGGATACGGTGCTTGTTTCAGTTTCAGTCAGAGTGAGTTGTGCCAAAGTAGGAAAATATTTCCTGAGAACCTTTACAGACAGTTTATTCTTCTTCTTCTTCTTCAGAGACCATATTAGAAGTAGAGTCCACACAGCTGAATAAGAAGTGTTACTCTAAGTCTGGGCTGAATCAGCCCCCTCTCGTTCACTGTTTTAAATCTCTATGGAGAAGAGTTTTCGTTAAAAGCTTAAATGTGACTTTTTAGACTCATGTAGTTGTATTTAGCACACAGACTGTCTCTGTGCTCTGTGAAAACCTGAACACTGTTAAAGTAGCTATGACTGCTGCTGCTTCAATATAAAGAAGAAATAATCGCATGTGAACAGGAAAGGGAGACTCTATGAATAAGGTGTGGTGACCTTACTTACCTAACGTTAGGTAGATGAGCCGTGTGGATCAGCTGCTAGCTTGTATATGTGTTTTTTTCCATCCTGTCTAGTACTTAATTAGAATCAGAAGAAAATGAAGAAGATTAAATTAGAAGATAAACACCACGAGACATTCAGTTTTAGTTAAATGCTAATTTAAAGAGAGACGTTTTTAGGTGCTTCTTAAAAGTGAGCACTGAGCTTGACTGTCTACTAAAAGGTGGAATTGACTTCCACAGTTTAGAAGCAGAATAACTGAAAGAGTCTCTCCATGTTTTCTGTATTTTACAGAGGGTCTCTGTAGAAGGCCACTATCTGCAGATCTTAGATTGCGTGCCGGAACATAAACAGACAGACACTCTGTGATGTAAGCAGGTGCCAGGTTGTTTTGAGCTTTAAAGACTGGCAGCAGAACCTTGACATCTATCCTGAAAGATACAGGCAGCTCTTTCTAAATGGGACTGATCTGATCTCTCTGTGTTGTTTTTGTTAGGATGCTGCTGCATTTTGTACAAGTTGTAAGGCATGTGTAGTTTTCTTAGGAAGTCCAGCAAGAACAGCATTACAGTAGTCAAGTCTGCTTGTAACAAATGCATGAACAAGTTTCTCTGCGTCGCTCTGAGATAGAAAAGTCAGAACTTTAGCGATATTTCTTAAATGATAAAAAGCTACTTTAGTGACTGTTTACATGTGGGGTAAAACAGAGCTCAGAGTCTAAGATCACACAAAGGTTTCGTACTTCAGGTTTGGTAGATGAAGTTTCTCAAAAATCATTTTTCTCTGAGTTTCCGTACCAAAATTTAGTAATTCAGTTTTTTCATGATTTAATTGTAGAAAATTTTGCGACATCCACTGAAAAATATCTGACACACAGCTGGTCAGTCTGTCTACAGAGTCTTGATCTTCAGAAGGAATAGAAATGTATAACTGGGTGTCGTCATCATAGCTATGAAAATTTCTTTTATGTTTCCAAATAACATCACCTAGGGGTAATATGTACAAAGAGAAAAGCAAAGGCCCTAAGACTGAACCTTGGGGGACTCCGCAAGAAGCGGCAAATCGTTTTGATGAATGATTTCCAAGTGAAACCATGAACTGCCTATTACTTAAATATGATTTAAACCATTCTAAAACTGTGCCTGAGAGGCCGACCCAGTATTCAAGACGCTGGAGTAAAATCTTGTGGTCAATGGTATCAAAAGCTGCACTAAGATCTAATAAAACCAAAATATAAGGATTTTGTGCATCAGTGCTGAGCCTGAGGTCATTCATAACGCAAATCAATGCTGTCTCTGTACTATGGTTAGAACAAAAACCTGACTGAAACTTCTCATATAAATTGTTTGATATTAGATACGTAGTTAGTTGTTTGAAAGCAACTTTTTCTAAGACTTTACTTAGAAAAGGTAGGTTTGAAATCGGTCTAAAATTATTTAGTACAGAAGGATCCATGCTACTCTTTTTTAGCAGAGGCTTCACCAGGGCAGTTTTGAAATCATCTGGAAAAACACCTGTTGGCAGAGAACAGTTTACAATAGTTAAAACATCATTGTGAACACAATCAAAAACCATGTTAAGGAATGAAGTAGGAACAGGGTCAAGATCACATGTGGATGAACTTAGTTTGTTAAAAATAGTTGTAGCTCCTGATAGTTGATAACAGAGAAAGATATCATTACTGATGTAGGTGACCTATCAGGAACATTATAGTAGCTTGTTTGCGTCTGCTGAGCTACACCCTGTCGTATCAGGTCTATTTTATTTTGGAAATAAATTGCGAACTCTTCACAGATATTAGAAGATAAATCATCATTAAACACACTAGCAGAGAAGTTAGGGTTAATTAGTCGGTCTCTGGTGGAAAAAAGGATTTTGGTATTATTTTTGTGTCTACTGATTACACTAGAGAGATATGACTGTCTGGATATTTCCATAGCATTATTATAGACTGAGATCTGCTCTTTGGGAATATCATAGTGTACCTGCAGTTTAGTTTTCCTCCATAAACGCTCTGATTTACGACAATTTATCTTAAACTGGCGTATTTCTGCATTCATCCATGGATTTTTAAGAGTGCGTAAGCTTTTCTTCCTTTTTATTGGGGCGAGAAGGTCAAGGCTTTCCTGTAATCTAGCACTTAGATCAGAGACTAGATCATTACAGGATGGAGTCGTATCTGTATTCGCTGAACTATTATAAACAGTTTAAACTTTTCAACTGTTTCTGAGTCAATGTAATGTGTTTTAAAGTAAATTTCAAGTACTTTCTTCTTTACTTCTAAATTGATTTGAGAGAAAATACAGAAGTGATCTGATAAGAAAACATCCGAGATTTTGGACACCTTTGTGTTTAAACCTTTAGTGATGACCAGATCCAGGATGTGACCTAGCTTGTGGGTAGAGCTGCCCACGTGCTGCTTCAAATCAAATGTCTCTAGAAGTCTAATGAATTCTAATGCATTACTATCTGAAGGACTATCAATATGTAAGTTAAAGTCCCCAGACAGAAGAATCTTATCATAGTTTGTGGATGCTACTGAAAATAATTCCGCAATTTCGGACAAAATTTTACTATTTTGCTTTGGAGGTCTGTATATTACAATTATTAACACAGGTGTATCATTAAAAAGGTTGATGGCAACATACTCAAAAGACATGAATTCGCCACTAGAGGTACTTTTGCAGATAAAGTCACTATTATAAATGCAGGCCACTCCTCCTCCTCATCTGCCCTGTCTTACTGTACGCATAAAAATTTACTTTTCAGGAGCAGCTTCAAGTAAAGTCGCTGTGCCATTAAAACTGAGCCACGTTTCCGACAGAAATATAAAATCTAGCTTATGCTCCTTGATAAGATCTCGAATCAGCAGTGTTTTGTTATTTAGTGGCCTTACATTGAGTAGAGCAAGGTTTAATTCTCTGCTAGTTACACTATGTGTTTGGGGGGGACTGGTCTTTTTAAGGTCTACACAAATTATCAGGGTTATGATCGTGCACGTTTTTCTTTGATTTTTTAATTACACGGGGTTTGATGACTCTAATGATGTTTTTGGAGCAAAATCTCCCTACACAACTAGCTTTAGTGTTGAGACAGCAGAAACAGAGAGGAATGGTAGCAGTTAGGGGGAAATTGTCTATATCATTAAAGGCACTTACCTGTCTGCTGATGATTCTACTTACCCATCCGTTGCCAACTACATTTAAGTCCAGTCAGGCCTGGTGTAGCACTTTCTCGATAAGATAGCAGACCCGCGGCGGCTCGGGTGTAGTCCGTCCCTGCGGTAGAATGCCAATTGCTCCCAGAAAACACTCCAGTTGCTCACGTAGCCAACGCCATTGTTCTTACATCAGCCTTGGAGCCAGCAATGCAGCGCGTAGAGCCTGCTGAACACCTCACTTCCCCTCCGGTAGGTGGGCAGCGGACCCGAGATGACGACCCTGGCTTTGGTTCTTTACTTAACGTTGTCTAGAAGTAATCTGAAATGCTTCTTGAGGACTTCGCTCTGACGGGATGAGATGTCATTCACCCCTGCATGAATTACTACAGTGCCGACGTCCCCATGTTTGCTCAGAGCCGCTTGGAAATATCCAAGACCCGGGCACCTGGAAAACAACAGACAGCCGAATTACTCCCAGAGCAAGTTACTTTAAGATGTCTCACTATTGAATCTCCAATTATAATAACACTCTCCTGACTCTCTCTCCGAGGCACTGAAACAGGTGATGAGCTGAGGGCTTCGAACCGGTTACTGGAGGTGAAACTCGGCGGAGGAGGAATTGGTGAAAACCTTCTCTTTCCCCGGCCATGCTGGTGTTCCCAGCCCTGCTCCGGCACGGGCGTGAAAGCAGGCAATCCTGGTGTTAAACGTGGTAGTAGTGATCCATCCGGTGGAGTAGAAGTCGCCACCGGGCTTGGTCTTGAAACAGCCGTGTAGGACGCGTCCCAGGTTGCTTCCAAACGGGTTTTCCACTCATGGAGCTCGGTCTGCCGCTTTAGGAGAGCCCTGATCTGCTGATCCAACTGCAGCAGCTCCCTGTTCAGTGTCCGGAGCTCCCGTTCAGTGGCGGCTGCCATTTTGTCAGCATCCAAACAGAGAAATAAGGGATAGACTTAAAACATAAAACATAAAATAATTTTTGGTTTATTCATTTTACTTTTCCAGAAATGGGGTCTGTTCAAACAACAGTGCTCTGGAAAATGTTCAGTTTCATTTCGTTATTGTTTAATAAAGTAGTAATAAGCAGCCAGTTAAACTGCAGCTCCTGGTTTAATAAGAGCATTACAAGTGTGTTATAATGACCCTTATACTGAAGTATTACCCAGATTCCTCAACATAAGACATGAAGCCCCCAACGTTTAACCTGTCTGGCAATAACAATGACTGAAGAGTTTACCTGTTTGTGTCTGTTCATCCAGGAGTAAAGGGACAGAAAAAGCACAGAAAAAACACAGACTTAAGAGTCAAAACTCTGCTACTTTTATATGTATAATCACAACTTCTTTAAATGCTCAAATTGTGAGATTTTATAACTGTCTAAACCTTTTAAAGTCCTCATTAAATTCACTTAAACATTTGACTTCTTGTAGTATTGTAGTACCACCATGTCTCCAAAAGAGGGCACATAGAAAGCATATCATGTTAATTTTTGGGTGCTGGTGGATTTGTTTTCATTTTAAAGCACTGGTTCTCAAACTGGACACTCCACATTCCTCAACTGAGAACACTGAACACCAGTTATCACTTTGCTGAGAGCCAGATAGGTGGACCATCTGGGAGAACCCAGAACCCTATGATTTCAGTGATGTTGAGAACATGGAAGGAACCTTGCAATTGAAACATCAAAATTGATTTCAGATATAAATCTGCAAATGTCCACATTGCTGGTAGTGAATGCTTTTCTGTTTGTCTTTTTTTAGGTTAGTTAGGGCTTCATTCCCCAGAGAATATGTTTCTCATACATTTATTCTTTTTTTAATATTTAAGTGGGAGTTTTAAAGTGTTGTGATTTTGCTCTTTTCTCTGAGACTCTGCTGAAGGCCTAACAGCACATTGGTTACAATCCTGTCTGTTGTCTTTTGTCCCACCTTAAATAACAAAAGTAAACTCTAATCCTGCCTTTTGATCATCACCAGTGCAATGTTTACATGACTGCATGGTGCCATCGGTCAGCACCAACCTTACGGAGGGACATGTGTTAGACTTTCTGTGAATCGAGCTCAAATTTATGTTAAAAGCAATAAAGTAGCTATTGTAGTTTTTTATTTCTGTAAAAATTGAAGGGATCTGTACTTTAACTTAAAATAAAATTATTAAAATTAGCATTTAAATGATCAAAAAACACACTAAATGTCTGTGTCCCCCTTTAATATGGTCGTTTGGGACTTCTCTATGAAATATATTTCTTAAAATCTTCCAGTAAAGACCATAATTACAATGTTATTGGGTTCATTTCCAAACAATTTAACATTAGAAGAAATATTTTTTTCTTGTTAATTTATTTAATCTACATAATTTAACCTGTTTCTCACATTTTATGCATAACTCTGTTACTCAAACCTTTTCCCCCATAAAAAACACAGAGCATTCCATGTATAACAACAAATACAGGACATTGCATTATCTTCTTGTTTTCTGCAGAATGACCATCAGACAGGTCAGTTTTCTCATTCTAGTTTCTTAATTTACACACAAAAAACTAATTTCGCTGCATGACCATTCAGCACTTTTACCAAAATAATAGTTAGAAAAAAGAATATATTCTATTCTATTGGAGAAATAAGAAACCTAGGATAAAACTCACAATTTTACAAAAAGACAAAAATAAGGAGGGACTAGGTGTTATCAGTTGAAAAGTATACTAAAAACCAAAATGAACATTTTTCACAACAGTCTCAGTCCACTCCCCATTACTGAAAATTTAAACCAAATCATCAGCCCGAAGAAAGTTTTATCAAAGTTATATGCTCTCATAGGTAAATTCAACTTTATCAATACCAACTAATAAATGGGAAAAGGATTTAGATATTAGCACTGATACACAATTCTGGACACAAATCTGTAAAAATATCTTCATTATGACTAAAAACACAAACATACAATTAATTCAATATAAAACTATTCATAGGACACACATTACGCAATACAAATTGTTTAAAATGGGATTCACCAATTCAAGCATATGTACACAATGTATAACTGACAAAACTGATGACTATTTTCATGCGTTCTGGATTTGCACACCAGTTCACTGTTTTTGGGAAAATATAACCTCAAAATTATCTCTGTGTTTGGGGAGCAGCATTCCAATGTCACCCTCCCTATGCCTCCTAGGAGACCTCTCAGAAGTAGAATCATCAGCTTTCACTGACAAACACAGAACAAAGGAATCCTGTGTGTAGTGGCCATCTCAGTAAGGCCACATGGGCACTTCAAAGGAATCCTGTGCAAAGTGGGCTTTTAAATAAGACCCAGAAAGTGGCTCTGATGCGATGTTCAGCCTGCGCTGGGAAGGGGCTGGAGGGGTGGGGGAGAGAGACGAAGAGTACGGAGGGGACAGAAAACGGTTGGCGGGGGGTCCTCAGGGGCACCCTGGCTCTCCCTTTCTTCTGCACAGCAAAGCAATATTGCCTACTTATGTAATAGACTATTGTATTTTATGTACAAAGATGTTGAATGGGTGTGTGTGTATATGTGTATACATATATCTTACTACTTTATTTACTTCGTATACTGCCTGTCTGTCATTATTATTATTATTATTATTATTATTATTATTATTATTATTACTATTATTACTACACCTCCTTTTTTTTGTTTGGTTTGTCTCGTCTCACTTTGTTAGTTTGCCTTATGTACTGTCTGTCTGGTATGGGAATAATTTCTTTTTTTCTTTCCTTTTGAGTGTGTGTGTTCTTTGTGGCTTGTCTTGTTTTAACATACTTGTCTGTCTCTTGTACAATATATTTGTTGCTAATAAAAAAAAAAAAGATTCATCCACTGGGGAATATATATATATATATATATATTGTATGTAAACTATCTGGTTATTAGAAGTTAGAGTGCAGCCTGTCAAGCTAACGGCTCCTGAATGCTGCTTATTTTAGGCAAAGGAAATGAAATGAAAATGGATTGAAACAAGGATTTTAATTATATCATTTTGATAATAAAAATGTTCAGCTTTCTCTTCTGCTCTATTTTGCATACTTCACATTTTTACTGCTTTAATATCAGCTTATTGGGGAACAGGATCTCTGTGTTCAACCCTGTTATTCAGTCATTTTTGGTGAAAATGGTCTTAAAACATTTAATTTAGTAGGTTACGTTACCAGACATGTCACTTTGTTAATGAGAGTCATTAGTTAAAATTACTAATACAAGAAAAATTGCGCTAGAGAGAGAAAAAAAGAGAAAAGGGCCTTTAAGTATTATATATATATATATATATATATATATATATATATATATATATATATATATATATATATATATATATATATATGTGTGTGTGTATATATATATATATATATATATATTCGCATTTATAAGCAGCGCCGTTGCTTCCTGGTACGTTAAATCTGCAATGAGAGACTGTCAAACACTAAAAAGTTGCGAAGATGAAGTCAGCTTCTCTTTCGAATTCTCCCGTTCCACCTTAAATGGTGCAGCAGTTACATTCAGCGCCTCAGGCAGAATTTAAGGTGGAAAGGGAGAATGCTGGAGAATGAGAATCGACTTCAGTCTCGTTAACAACTTCTCGCTCATCCAGTGGTGTTTTTGTTATGTGCCGCCACAGACTGTCTGGATGCTGCACTTCCACACTTCCAAGTTCTGCCTTTTGCGTTCCATCAACATTACGTTATAAATGAAATATTTAGAAAATCGATTTTTGACATTTATGAATCGATTCAGAATCGTTCACGTCCGCATCGCGATGCACCTAAGAATCGTTTTTTTTCCCGCACCCCTATTATATATAAGAAATATAGAAAAAACAAGAAAACATTGTATTTCTCTTTATATATTTTTTTCTTGTTACAAGATTTACATCATAACACAACAGCAGAGAACCCTATTTGGTGTTATATAGAACCATTTACAACACATTCTCCTTCAATTTGAAGAAACTTTTCACCACACAAAGAACCATTTAAGCACGAAATGGAATTATGGAATGAAATAGAATGCATGGTTCTAAATAGAACCATTCCCTTAAAACCATTAAACAACCATCTTTTTTAAGGGTATGGACACACACGCACTTAGCGGTGAAGTGCCACAACTTCAGGGAACTCCAATTCCCAGAAGCCCTCGGGCTGATTAGGCCCAACCTGGCACACCTGTGGACTTCTCTACTTAAGGCTGTGGCAAACAGTAGCCCTTTGTCACACCTTTGTAGAGGGGTGACCAGTAGGGTACTTTGCCCAGGTGGGTATTTAAACAAAAAGAAAAGAAAAGGAAAAGAGAGCTGGAAAAACAAAAGAGAGAAATTGCCCAAAAACTACTTAAAAGCCAAAAAGAAGGCTTGAGCAAGAAACGACTCCAAGCCATCCAAAAGGTGTTTGCTCCACAAAGAGCAAACAAGCGAAACATAAAGCTGACATTCCTCTCATAATCACAGAGGAAGTGTCTTTTGTTTTCTGATTATCTTTTATTTTTCTGTCTCAGCCTTTGTTTGAACATGCTGCTTTCAGCGTCCTCCTTTGTTTGCCTTTTTCCCACCATTTTTTTCCCAATCGTTGAGGTGTTTTTCCCATTTTTGCCTAGCCACCTCAACTCCAACGTGCACAGTCACCAAATTCACACTCCATCACCCCAATAAATTCAGACCCTTTCTTACAGGTTTTCCTCTCTGCACTTGGGTCCGCCTCCCTGCCTTCCTGTAACAAGATTAAATATAATTAAATGCACCAGTATTTATTGATAAATGTAGAAACATCATGCAGGATATATATAAGGTATGTTCAGGAGAGCCAAGAGGTAAAAAAGCCTAAACTTTATCACTAATGCTTTAGACACTCATGAATTTTGTGTCTTTTTACTTAAAACATTAAAAAGAAGAAACTGCTTTATGCCATACAGGTGAGATCAATTTCATTGTGGTGCACACAGAATTGACACCTGGCTCCATCACAGTGGTAGAGCGGCACTTTAGCATTCAATGCCATTATATTTGCTTCCTGCTGAGGAAAATATTCCCAATATATCACTGTAAAGTAACTTGCTGCTCCCGCACGGAAACACTGTGAAAGTGGTGGATCTTCACTGTTTTCTGTCTTCTGAACAGAACCCACATCATGTGTCTGAACTTCCCTAAACACAAAAGCTTTTGGGCCCTCATGGTCCCTGAGGATATCCAGGGCGGGGAGGATGCTGTACGCTCCTTCTGGTGTTGAGCACATGGAGACTTGTAAGTGTAGAAAACCACACAGCCGTGTTTGTCTCTATCCAGGAGCTTCTTCAGCAGAAGGTACTCAGGGTGGTAGCTGCTTGTTCCGTTGATCACTTTTCAATTGGCACCGATTATCCTCTGCCCTCTGTAAACCCCTGCAGTGCTGGCCATGGCATGTTTCACTTTCCATGCAGAATCATCTCGAAGGAAATTCTGATTAAGTTTCACATATATGAAACACCGTGAAGCTGGGACATTAATGCCCACAGCGAACTGATTGCCATCCAAATAACTGAAAACGACAAATAAGTAAAATATAATTCGAATAAAAACATCAAAACCATGTAAATCTCAGTGGAATGACCATAATGGCCATGACCAATTAGCAACATCATTCATATAACATGTAAGTTCATGTGATTACTGTTGCTGTAATCAGGGTTGAGACTGAATACACTGTCCTACAACCTCATTTCCAAAAAAGTTGAGAAGCTGTGCACAGTGGGAATAAAAACAGAATGCAATGATGTGTAATTTCATTTAAACCCTAATTAAAATAGTACAATGACAACACATCAACTGATGAAACAGATTTTATTGTTTTTTTTTTAATTATATGCCCATTTCTATATGCTGATATGCCAATTAAATTATTCATATCAGTACAAAAATTAAATGCTTTAGCAGAGCTCAGTAACGCTGAGATTAATAACTGATCATCACATTGATTTATCAGTCTACTCAGGCTTTAGCAGAGCTCAGTAACACAGATTAATAACCGATCACATTGATTTATCAGTCTACTCATGCTTTAGCAGAACTCAGTAACACTGAGATTAATAACTGATCACATTGATTTATCAGTCTACTCAGGCTTTAGCAGAGCTCAGTAACGCTGAGATTAATAACTGATCATCACATTGATTTATCAGTCTACTCAGGCTTTAGCAGAGCTCAGTAACACTGAGATTAATAACTGATCATCACATTGATTTATCAGTCTACTCAGGCTTTAGCAGAGCTCAGTAACACTGAGATTAATAACTGATCATCACATTGATTTATCAGTCTACTCAGGCTTTAGCAGAGCTCAGTAACACTGAGATTAATAACTGATCATCACATTGATTTATCAGTCTACTTAGGCTTTAGCAGAGCTCAGTAACACTGAGATTAATAACTGATCATCACATTGATTTATCAGTCTACTCATGCTTTAGCAGAGCTCAGTAACACTGAGTTTATCTAACCTCTTATTCTCCAGGGTACATTTTGGTTTTTCCATCTGAATTTATATGACCAAATCGTAAGGCAAATTATTCTGCATTATAACTGCATGAAATAAATGTACATTATTTAATTATGGGTTTTTTTTTTGTAAAAGCTCCCCTCAAATTAACAGAACATGTTTTATGATCATACACATTGCTATATGCTTACAATTTACTGCTGAAAGCCAAAAATCTTAGACGCTCTTTGTATATTTTATAAAAATAGACAAAAAATTGAGTTCAGCTTCTTCTATTATAAGGATTTAAAATTACATTACCCATCTATTTGACTGGAAAGAAGACAGTTACAGCCTTAATGACACCTAATGACTTTCTGAATGTATCTTATGAAATATGAAAGTTATGAAGAATATGATGAAGTGCGTTTTGGAACCACCGGTGGTCTCAAGGAGTTGAAGAGGTTAACAAGCACTGAAGGCATTTTTTTTAAAGATGGCATGTATATATCATAAGTGTTCTTGTCCTAAAGTCCTTGTAAAATCAGTGTTCATCAGTGTTCTCTCACTACAGTACCTACAACACATTGCCAAAACAATGATATCTGCTAGCCTAGCCACTGGGCTATAAGCTAATCAATATAGTAAAGTTAGCATTAGTGTAACTCTTACCTTGGCCATCCATCAAAATCATCAAAAATAGAGATCTTTATTCGGCATGTGGGTCAGACAACATAAAGGCAAACTTAGGTTAGAAACTTTAGCTTGTTGTCCTTATCTGATGATTTCTGTTGTTGGAGTGGTCCATTGACATCAACATTTGATTCATAATTTAACATTTAATTTGGTTATTAAATTCTGTATCCTACCTTTTGAGAAATCTGACGATCTGTGGGAGATTCTGAAGAGCCTCCTCTGCAGACCTCTCACCAGCCTTGAATGTAGGCCTCCCATGCCTCTTGCTAGCCTCGGCTGTTTAGCCTAATGGTTAAGTTACTCATCTCCCACATGGGAGAACAGGATTCAATCCCACAGCAAAGAAACACTTATTAGGCTTCTAACGGTTTGTCCTGGTACTGTATTGACGTTTCTCTGGCCCTACGTGTATGAAGTTATTTGATCTCTAATGATGTTGTGGGTTTAAATCCCAGGACTGACTAGGTAAAGACAGTATTCACAATACCAGGAAGAAGTATCCCACAGCCATATTGTTGACATTCCATCAACACAATATGTATGATCAATGTTAGTTTTGAATTCCAAATCAAAATAGTCAGTTTGATTGGAGGTGTTGATTGGCACAAAATCAAATGTTATCTTTGAATCAAGTTTATGCATTATTGCCCACAATAACACATCCAGACATCTACAGCTACCTTAAATACTGCATCAATGGCACATTGCAGGAGTAGAATCATATATTCTGTCTGTGGAAGAGTCAGCGATATTCTGTCTTTACCATCAACTAACATTAACATCTGGGCTTGACGGGGTTACCTTAAGCCAAGGATTGGCAACCCAAACATTAAGAAGAGCCATTTTGTCCTTTCAGCAAAAATCAAACCACCTTGGGAGCCTCAACTCGACTTCAGGTTCACGACTTTTTAGTGTTTGTCAGTTTCTCGCTGCAGATTAGACGTATCAGGAAACCAGCTGGAGTGATTATAAACGCAAACAAGTCCATTCGTCTCCAAATTATCAATGCTCATCTTAAATCTCTCTCTTTGCCGTTTTGTTAGCTACTAGCTGGGCGAGACTGTTGTCAGTGTTGCTATGGTGACCAGCAGTCTGCGCTGAACTTCAGGGTTAAAGGGTGAATTAGCAGTTCTACATTAACTCCAGAGTTTAAGACCATTTATTGTTAAACTGTGTTGAACGATCAGCAGAGCTTTATTTTACTGTAAAGGAGGATTATTTTATTTTTACCTACAAATCTGATTCTGCTGTGGAGCCACAACAGGGCCGTAAAAGAGCCGCATGCAGCTCAGGAGCCACATGTTGCCGATCCCTCCCTTCACAAAACGTGAGCCCCTCTAGAATTCTGGTGTGAACTACATTTATTGTCGTGCTAAAGCTGAATAGATCTAAACAAAAATAGTTACACTGCAAGTCAATCATCAACCAATATCACTAGAAAATGATCAAAACTCCAGAGCTCCTCCTTCTCCTGAGTGTCCAGCTGTGACAAGCTGATGAGAGCAGACTTGGGTAACGTTATGGTTCAGATGCTGAAAGTTTCTCCTGTTTATTTCTGTTTATTATACCGTTATTAAGTTGGCTTGAAAAACTACTGTTCTTCGTAATCTTCTTATTATTATTCTATACTCAAACTAAATGCTACTCCTAGCACAGTTTTCGACCTAGAACCACGAAACTTTGCGGGATCGTAGGACCTGTACCTGCGGGGTGTGCTTGTGCTTTTCTAAGTGATCCGATGTTTGGTTTTCGGAATATTATCGTTCAAAGCTGATATTTTTTTCCCATAGAAAATGAATGGGCGGAATGTTGGCGACATTCAAATTAACTGCCACAAATGATGTCACAATGGGCACCTCTCACACACACATTCACACACGGTACACACAGGCGCACACGCTCACAGCCTAATGCACAGCAGTATCAGCACTAATAATGAATTTAATGTGGAACTGCTTTTAAAGGGTGAATTTGCGCTGAGGTAGCACTGAATTTAAGGTGGAACTGCAATTTACATAGCATTAAAATTAAGGTGGCACAGAATTCAAGGTGGAACCTTTAAGGTGGCACTGAATTTAAGGTGGAACTGCAATTAACAAAAAACTAAATTTAAGGTGGCACAGAATTTAGTGTGGAGCTTTTTTCAGGTGGAACTGAATTTACGTTGGAACTGCAAATAACATAGCACTGAATTTAAGGTGGAACTGTCTTTAAGGTAGTACTAAAATTAACGTGGCATAGAATTTAAGGTGGAACTTCAATTAAAATCGCACTAAATTTAGGGTGGAACTCTTCTTAAGGTGGCACAGAATTTAAGATGGAACTGCAAATAACATGGCACGGAATTTAAGGTGGAACTGTCTTTAAGGTAGTACTAAAATTAATGTGGCACAGAATTTTACGTGGAACCTCTTAAGGTGGCACAGATTTTAAGGTGGAACTCTTTAAGGTAGCATTAAAATTAAGGTGGCACAGAATTTAACGTGAAACTTCAAGTAACAAAGCACTGAATTTAAGGTGGAACTCTTCTTAAGGTGGCACTAAATTTAAGGTGGCACAGAATTTAAGGAGGAACTTTATTTAAGGTGGCACTAAGTTTAACATGGAACTGCAATTAACACGGCATTAAATTTAAGGCAGCAGTAAAATTAACGTGGCACAGAATTTAAGGTGGAACTTCATTTATGTCAAGCAACATTTTGGCAACATTTTAACAACAGTCAACAGTCTTCAACCATTTTAACGTAATTAACCGTCTTTTTCAAACCAACTTAAAGTTTGTTCACAAACTTTCCCTTTCTAGTTATTCGTGTTTCTCTTTGGCTGACTTAGCCCTTCAGTCTCTTTCCCCTCATGATGTCAGACTATAAAAAGCTGCTATAAAATCTCACAGCATTTCGTTTTTCTTGCTGATGTTATTTTAGCCATCAAAACAGCACACAATGGCTATATTTTATCTGTCAGGATACTTTATTACCACTCGCTGTCCAAACAATGGCTCAAGCCCCACTTTCATCACTCAGCAATGAGCATTCAGGTCTGTACTCTTCTCTCAGTGTACGCCACACATGCACTCTCCCACTTGTGAAGAATGATGGCGAAGGATGACTCACCTGAACAGATCACTTTGTCCACATCTCTGTAGACCAGTGCTGATGGTTTTTTCACCACTGACCTCTCATATGGTCACTAGTCTTTGTAATGAGGGGTTTATGCACTGCAGCTCTATTATAATATCCCTTATGCATGGGGGGCGAGGGGGGGGTGAGTTGAGGCATTTTGTAGCTGAAGCTCCATTCATGCCACAATAATGAGCCCATTTTTATAGCAAACAGCATAGTAGGGTCTTAATGGGTTAAGTGTATCATGCAGTAGACCTGTCTGAAATATCTGCACTCGTAAATTGTAACTCATCAATAAAACACTATTAAAACAGCTATGACTGCAGCTGCTTCACAACACAAAGTAAAAACAACAAAGGAAGAAGAGAAAAAAGATAAGCGTAAAATAAGCAAGTAATAAATAGCAGAAAAGCGTTAATAATTACAAATATAGCTGCAAGCGGCAATCTGCGGGGTCCAAGCACCTGGAAGACCTCGAGGAGTAAAGTAGTGGTCCCTGCTCGTAGAATGATTTTTAAGAAAGTTCTACTTTTCCTATGATTAAGGCCACTAGGTGATACATCTACAATCTACGCAACTCATTTTAACATCCATGACGGGGAAAACTGCAGTTTTTGAAACAATTTATTGAAAGGACGCAACAAGGAACCACGCACCATTTTAGGACAAAGTAGCAGCATAAACAAATTTCATGTCTCTGGACATAGAAGGCAGCAAATCTTTGGATTTTTAAGAAAGACCCTTCATTAAGATAATTAAGCATGTGTTCACAAAAACTGCTACAGCACCATCCAATACCAGTACAGGGAATCAAACCCACGACCTTAAGCTTCAAAGGCAGATGTTTTCATGGTGAGCTACAAGAGGCCCACAGCAGACCTATTTTTTTTGAGAGAATTTATCGGTCTAGAGCAATAAGGAACCTAGCACCACCCCATTGGGAATTAGTTTCCACCTTGCAATTACTGTGACTATTGAGTAGTATAATTTCAAACGAAATCATAATACACTGTCAGTTTGTCATTTTGTATATTTGTGTCAAATTTGGTTATATTCAGACAATTATTGGTGTAATTTTAGCCTTTTATGGCAGATAAGCCAATTCACACCAAATTATTCAAATCTTCAGCCACACTGTGCTTAAGTCATGATATTTTCAATGTGATTGCTTTAAGAAAAATGAAATTTGATTTGAACTCAAGAATTAGTAAGAAATGTCTTCTCCATCTATTTTTAACTGTGATATTACTGAAATATAAGACTTGCATATGCCAAATTGTTAGGTTTAGTGGAAAACAACATTCAGAAATACACATATCTCAACAAAGACATGTGCAGTTACTGATTTGGCTCCCTCTGGTGGCCAGAGAAAAATAAAACATGTTGCTCTGACTAATCGGATTTCCTGTACAGTACAAACTACACATTTGCAATGTGACAATTCTCATTAGATGCATAATTTGAAATAACTCTATTTTATTTTTAGACAAGAATAATTACATTTTTTTTAATTACAGATTTTTTTTTTAAATATTGTTCGAGACTTTGTTTTGAAACAAAGTTTGAGATGACAACATTTCAGCAAGCAGTATGAAAACATCAGTTTTCAAACTCTGATTTACAGAAAAACAAAAAAAAGTTGTTTAAAAGACTTGTATTTGCAAAATTGTCAGGCATGGTGGAAAGCATAAAATACAGAAATGGTTTTGACCTAAAGAAATACAGTAAAGCTTTCCACTAACTGTTCTTTATTCATTAGTTAAACATTGACATGATTTGTCAATTACTGATTTGGCTCCTTCTGGTGGCCAGAGAAAAATACACCTCTTGCTCTAATCAAGAGGTGTTATCAAATATTTCCTGTACAGTTAAGCAACCTACACATATTTGCAGTGTTAATTCTCATTAAGATGCATCTTTTTTTATTCTTACAGAAATGTTATACTTTCTCAGCTGATTGTCACTAAATCAGTTTATGAATCAGAGGGTTTTTTTTTTTAGTATTTGCAAAGTTCATGTTTCAAAATGCATAAAATTGAAGAGTAGGGTGTTTGTAGTGAGGCTTGTAATTTCTTTTAAGTCTGAAGTTTGCAAGTTAAATGCATTACATGTTTTAGTTATAAAATGGTGCACATTGGTTTGCAACAGTTACCTGCAATTTATACTGTTTCAAGACCAACTTTGACAGAATTCAATAAAAACCTAAGCTTCTAGAAAGTGCTCAAAGACACCACACAAACAAGACAATCAACTTCAAATGAATAAATGAATCTTGAACCATGAGTCATATGAAGCCATTTATTTCCAATGACCAGCAAACACTGCTTACTTCAAAACTGCTCATTTAAACAAGTCAAATTGGTTCAAACAAGCATCAAGTTCTCTTAGAAAAGACATTGTAGGCCAACATTACAAATCCAATAAACAAGTTGCTTGAGGGGGAAAAAAAAATCATTTAGAGCAGCAGTTAACTCACTTAAGTGGGAATGCCTTCGTTTTACAGGTTCACATTTATAAACATTTGTGCATAATGAATTTTGTCTGGCATCTATTCATAATGGACTTGATTAAAAAATTACAAATGTCAGGCTTTGGCAAACCTCAGAGCAGCATGCACCAAGTATGTGCCACATAAGAGATCAAATGTGTAAAAAAACACTTAGACTTGCCCTTTAGGACCTTGAA
This sequence comes from Colossoma macropomum, assembly GCF_904425465.1. NCBI lineage: Eukaryota > Metazoa > Chordata > Actinopteri > Characiformes > Serrasalmidae > Colossoma > Colossoma macropomum. Next base: position 3,546,560 of record NW_023494786.1, on the reverse strand, counting down.
GTTACATCAAGATGCATATGGCTCTTCTGTCTTCAGACATTAACCTAGCAACTAGAACCACAATAAAGCCTATGGAAGTGATGAAACTGGCACAGTCAAGTTATATTTATGGAACAACCTCATAACTGCCTTAAAACCTGGTTCAACATAGATGAACTTATTTGTCAACTAGAAAGGTAAATGAGAAAATTAGCATCACAACAACCAAATCCACCACTGTTACTCAGGTTGACGACATGGAAAATGCTGATGCAGATTACACAGCGGAAATGTCTGAAGAGGAGGACACTGTAGTAACAGTCCGTGCTAGCATTATCGGGTTACAGATTGTACAAATGTGGGAGTGCCTGTTATGCCACAGAACCCAAGGAAACTTCAGTTGCAAATCAAACACACATCGATGCATCAACTGCAAGTTACTGCAGAAGTCCTCATCTTACAGGCCCATCAGCAGGGGTACCATGTGTCTTGATTCAAATAACCGAGTTTCTATATCTAATGCTGTCTTGTCAACCTATCTTAAAAGGGAACAGCTTACGGATCTTGCTCTGGATGCTGAGAAGCTTGAGGAACACTTCTTGGAAGGAGGACAATTTGAACTAACTCTGTCAAATGATTTTAAATGTTATGAATATACCTCAGTTGCTAGGTTCATGTGTGAAAACAGGAGAGCCACATTCATCTCCAGGAAAAGTGTCAGTGCAAGATCTTCGAGAGCAAAGTTTCCCAGATATCCCAGATAAAGATTTGGTGGATGCTGCTTTTTTTGAAGGGAGCGTTTTTGTTTTTTTTGACCAAGATGTTTACAATTATTTAATTTGCTCTTATGTTTGCTTTTTATTTATTTTTGCTCCCTGCAGAATGCTGCCTGTGATGTAAGCTTGTGGTTATTTTATATAGTTTTAGTTTCCTTTCCCTGAGTAGGCAATTAAGCTTGAGTTTCAGGTAGAACATGTGCTTAATTGTAACATTGAAATTCTGATATTTTTTTTTTAAGTCAAGAGCCATTTAGCTGACTACTAAAAATAAATATGAATGGCTTCATAAGACATTCTGTGTGTGAGATTCATTCAGTGCAAATTGTGAACTTTAGACTTAAAAACAACTACAAGCCACATTACACACATACTGCTTTTAAATGCTATGCGTTCCCCCAAGACAGACTGACAATTTGGACAAGTTTTTCCAGAAACTTTGAGTTCTTATAGTATTCTTTCAAAATTGACTTTAAAACTGAAGTCTGATGGTGAATTATATTTACTTTATTAAAAGCATGTAAAGCTTGGTTTGAATTGGATTCAGTAGGCTCTGGCAATGCTTGCTTTAATGACAATTGTGTAGAATGTAATTTTATCCATTATGAAAATAATGGTTTAAAACATCTCATTAAGACTTACTGTGTTTCACTAAATTGTAACAGAAATCAGGCAATATTATTTAAGCCAAAGTTTATGACTCAAGGTACTGTTGTATTTTGTCTGATTACTAGAGGAGGCTAAGGCAGTAATCGTCTATTTTCACAATAAACCATAAGTCTTTCTGTGTTTGGTAAATTGGTTCGTCACACATTTCAATTGACATTTTTGTTTGTCAATTTGATTCTATATATAATTGGAATCTGTGGAATCTAACTGTAAATATTTAAAAAATGATTTAGTTTGGCTGCAAAACATGAATCAGTCAGTGTGGCCTGACCTGTTCTGACATATGTCTATACATCAGAGGTCTGCTTACCTGTGGGAGTACTGCAGCACCTACCACAATATTTTGTGGTGTGGTCAGTGTCATATACAGGAGTGGACAATTAACCAGCCCAGTATGGGTAAGAGCTGGACAACAAATAAATCTACAGAAATTCTACAAATTAAAGATTAGTCTAAATAATATGCCAACAATCACTTAATGATTAGCATGTATAACCAACAAAATGATATATACCAAGAAAAAGTAATAAAGTAATTCTAAATTGTTTTGAAATGACCAATCACTTGAATAGCATGTAAATTGCAATCTTGTAGGCTATATGTAAATAAAACATTTGATCATAATCAGAGCACCACTGACAGATTTATGGTCCATTGTGTCAGAATAGACCAGGCGGAACTGATTGATTCATAACTTGCAATACTACTGTGCTTAAAATGCAAGATATTTTAATAACTATTGACCTTAAGACCCTGATTATTGTTTTGAGACCAAGCTTGAGATGATGCAATACAAATCCAAGAAGGACCATGAAAAAATCCATTTTTAAACACTGTCGATTTACAAGAAATCAGTAGATGTTTTTAAATGACTTGTATCTGCAAAATTGTTATGCTAGGTAGAAAGCATAACATTTCAGAAATGCTCTTTGCCAAAAGACAAATAAAGTAAAACTTTTGAAAGGATTGTATATTTTATTCATTTATACAAGATTGCCATTTGAGTCCTCTGGTGGTTTTATTTTGAAAGGCTGTATTTAGAATATTGCAGCTTATTTCACCCTCTTCCTTTTTGTTGTTGTTTCTGTTGATTCACATTTAAGGATATAAAATGGTGACACTGGGTAGTGCTTCAGTTTTGTTTCACTCAGTGGAGGTAAGATGTACTAAAGCTGCCTTATCACATTTTGTTTTTACTTGCTAACATCAATGTAATGCTTGAAATCACTGCTTTTCGCTGATTTTGTTTAGCCTCACTCATGGAATGGAAATATATTAGAATGTCTCATGATAAGTTTCATTACATATTTTTTGAAGTTTAGCATACCCCGTTTCATTTGTGGAGATCCAGAGTTTTGATCTAATGTTCAGATGCCACTGTTGTTCAGGCTTTAATTCATTGGATCAGGTGTGCCAGATTATAGCTGTGAAAGTCTGCAAGGCCCTGGGGTTGAGCAGGCATGGAATTATATATTACAAACTTGTGTAACAAATTGTGGTTTAGAATGTGGCTATCTAAGCAGCTGTTTAATATTCTGAAGCATATTGTAACCTGTAAAAGTAAATGAGTATTAAGATTTGTTTTTACTTGTGGGTATGATTTTAATAATTATTTTTTCAAATCTCCTTTTTGTTGAACATGGATTTTGTGGCAGTTGGTCAAAACAGTTTTACCTACTTATCACTTAATTTGGTATATGATGAACACTGAGTACTTAGATATTTACATTTCAATCTTTTCAACAATCATGATTATTTTTGAAAAGTAGCAGTTCATCCTTGGCACCCATGTTTAGATTTTTCACATCACAACAACCAATTTAGCTATAAAAATGTAATGTAAATGTAAAAATCTTTTATTCAACATAATCTCTACTGTCCAACCTTTTTAATACTGCTATATCATGTGACACTATTTTTGAGTTTATGTGCTTGTTTAATCTCATGTAAGTTGACACCATGTAGAACAATGTCATTCCATCTCATTGTGCTACATGAGGCAAAAATTAGCTATACATGTAAAAAAATAAAAGTATTAGAAATTAAAAGGTGGTTTTGAGATTCTTTCTCTTGGTTCTTTGACATTAACTGCACAATGATTATTAATAAAGATGGGCTGTGTGTTTGCTTTTCCCATGGTTACTTAAATTGGTGCAGTTGAGAGAGAGAGAGAGAGAGAGAGAGAGAGAGAGAGAGAGAGAGAGAGAGAGAGAGAGAGACGTACTTGAAGGTATGCTTCTATATTGTACAGTTCGCTTATGTAAATACAAACTGAATAGTAATTTGTCAATAGCCATGAAATATACGTAGACAATTTTGTTACAAAAACTTTGTAATTATATCATTTATACAAAGTTTTAAGGATATTTTCCAAATGTGAAAGACAATTAATATAGCTGAAGCTAAATTGAACTGTTTTTAATTCTCTTTAAAACTCTTTAATTGTATTTTAGCACATTTTAATGCAGTACTTAGGTCTGAATTATAAATGGATAGAATTTTGGATGTTTTATTAAAAATCTTCACATCCATGAAAAGACAATGACTGAAATTAGAAGCTGACTTTTAGGTAATTCAGGATTTAGTAATTAAAGCTTGGACAGCCTTCATAGCTAGCGATGAGTAGTGAAGAAATAAATGTGTTGTTTTTTTGTTTGTTTGTTTTGTTTTTTTAATAAACACAGATGCCCCGTACAAAGGCGTCCCTGCGGTCAGCTGCTGCCAAGAGAAGAGTAGCAGAGCGCAAGACTGCGGCAGCTGCCATCCTGACGAATGAGGTCGTGCCTATTCCTCAAAATAAAAAGGCACCTGTCATTTTGACAGCTGAGGTTGTGCCTCTTCCTCCCAATAAAAAGGCACATGTGCACAGTGATTTTGCACATTTTCGTGGTGAAAACCACACAAAGAACTATGCTGAAAACCACACAAAACTGTGATGAAAATCACACAAAACTGTGATGAAAATCACACAAACAAATGTACGAATATTGATTACTGACCTTGTCAAACCTTCTGTCCATTGCAGTGAAAGTTCAAAACCTGTGTCAACGACTTCATTTGCTGAATGTCCTAAAGCATCTATGGTGAGGTTCTTTTCATCAAGGCCATCCACGCTTTAAAAAGAATGCTAACAATGTGTTGCAAATAGTTTAACAGCAATAATGATGTCAAAAGTAAAGAATGTGATGACATGGAGTGTAACAGACCTGGATGATGTTCTGTTGAATGGAGATCACTTGTATAGTTGTATCAGAGACACAGGCAAGATCCATGATCCCTCAGGTTACCTTTTTCTTGCCGATTTACCTACAGAGTATACACTGTGTAACCATTATTTCAAATTAACCTCCATTGATGAAATGCTTACAGGATTATTTGGTGTCAGTGAATATGACGAAACACAGAATTTCCTTATGTTCTATGACGAAGCACTGAGAAAAGCGCTCTCGAAGTTTGAGGCCTGCTTGTTTACTCTTGGAGTGAATACATGTGCCATCATCAAACAGGGCTTGTGGTATGTTGTCATTGATTCACATTCACGAGACAGTGATGGTGCAATTGATGAACATTCAGGTAAAAGTCTGGTTGCTTACCATGCTAACATTGAATCATTACTATATTACTTTATTACTATATTATTACTATATTATTATTATATATTACCGCCGTTCTAGGTTTGTCAAACGTCAACCGTTTGAAATCACTGGTGTTCTTGCAAATGTGACTGGCATAGTGCAGAAAGACTCTCAAGAAAACACCAGAGTGCTGAAAAACCATGGTGTAGCAGCACCCATCCAAGATGACGTTGAGTCACAGACAGCCAAGCAAGAAGTTGCATGTAGCAGCCCAAAAGATGGTAACAACCAATATCTGTACAGTGATGCTGTTAAAGGTATGCGCTTTGCATGCAATTCTCCCCGAAGTTCAGAAGAAAATGTTGAAATGAGCTTGACTGTTGAGAGAATGCAGCAACTGAGCAGTACAGATGAATCTTGCAATCCTAGTGATGTGGAGTTGATTTGTGAGACACAAAGTGAATGCTTCCATTTCAGTCCTTTGACAGTACAGCGACAAAGAAGCCTTTGCCTCTGACTGAATATTGTATATGTTGAGCATGATCATGCAGACTTCCCTGCACCAATTTTAATGGGTGATCCTTGTCAAACCCAAACTATTGCTGGTGATGGTAACTGTTTTTTTTCAGATCATTAGCCTTTGCATTAAGTGGAAGTGAGAGAGAGCATGGCAAAATCAGACGGGCCATTGTTTCACATATGATCAAAAATGAATCCAAATATGTTAATTGACTCAGACAACATTACTCCTCTCTAACAAATTATTTAGCTACATTGAGAATGAAATGTTAGAACTTGGGCAACTGAGGTGGAAATTCAAGCTGCTGCTGATCTACTTGGTACAGATATCTTTACATACAGTCAAAGCAAATGGTTAAAGTACCCAACATGCCTCAATGCCAGAGAATGTTGCAACCAAGAAGCTGGAATTTATCTGAGACATTGTAACGAGTCCCATTATGAAGTGGTGACCTGTGTCAAGAGAAAAGATGCGGAAGTGTGTGCTGCCTTGTGCTCAAGTAACTGCAAAAACACAAATTCAAAAACTGCTTCAAGCCGTCATAAACTTGAAAGAGAAAAGAAACAGTATGAAACAAATGAAAGCCAAAAGAAGGAAAAGGTTAAAAGAACAATGAAACGATACTATGAAGATGAAATGTTTAAAAATCGTGTCATGAAACGCAGTGCTGATGAATATAGAACAGATGAACGATACAAGCAACTGAAGAAAGAGCTAAGTATCAGCAAGTAATCCACAGACCAGGAACACAGAGAACATGTCAAACAACTGAGCATCTGCAAATATGCTACAAATAAAAGTCATAGAGAAACTCTGAAAAAAAAATAGTTTTGAAGCATACCACACAAACCCAGAGCATCAAGCTGCTGAGAAACAAAGTACTATTGACCGGTATAAGACAGACAGCTGTTATGCTGATGCCACAAAATCCAGAAATGCAGAAAGGCGAAGTAAAGAAATGAACCAAAGGAAACAAATGGCGTTTGTTACTGAACAGTTCAGACAGAAAATAAAAACAGGGCCTGAATGTGTGTTCAGTATGCCATCGAACACTTTTCAAGAACCAAGTAGTGAAATGCCTAAAAGATGAATATCTTAAGAGACCAAACATTATAGCAGTAGCCCAAAAATGTATAAGTGACACACATTTACATAGATGCAATGATGCCTGTGCTAATGACTGCATAGTCAAAGCTGGTCCCGCTAGTTCACTCTGGATTTGCTATACTTGTCGAAGAAAGATTGCTGATGGAAACATGCCAGAACAAAGTGTTGCCAACAATCTTGCACTTGACTCCATTCTAGCTGAACTGAAGAATTTAAATTCTCTTGAACAGCATTTGATTGGAAAGCACATTCCATTCATGAGACTTGTCTCTTTACCAAAAGGTGGACAAAATGGCGTTCATGGTCTTGTTACATGTGTACCTTCAAACATTACCAGTGTAAGCCAAGTTTTACCCAGATCAGAAAATGTTGACCTGATGATCCGTGTGAAACTTAAGAGGAAACTAACTATGAATATGAGTTTGTACATCCAGAAAAAATTAAGAATGCATTGGCTTATCTCCAAGAACACAACAAATTCTATAGTGATGTGCAGTTTAATGATGACTGGATTAATCCACTGAGCAAAGTTGAATCAGAGACTGATGGATGTGAAGAATGTGTTGAAGAGAGAAACGCTGACAAAGAAAATGTTGACCATTTTGAAGATGAGAACATTGATGAAACTCTGCATGACAGACAGCAACATGGTATGTTTATGGATACCTGCCTGCAACCTGTTGATATCGCACAAGAGATTCTGGATCAACACTTTGACAGTTTAATCTCTGTGGCGCCGGCAGAAGGTAATAACCCAGTCAGACTTTTAAGTGATGACTCAAATGAAGCTAAATGTTTTCCAGTTCTTTTTCCAAAAGGCTCTGGAACTTTTCATGATAACCGGCAAAAAAAACTAACATTGTGCAAATACTTGAACACGAGAATACTCAATGCCGATGGACGGTTTGCAAAAAACACAGATTCTCTCTTTTATGCACAGTATATGTCTGAGCTCAATCAAGTTGTATCAAATGTATCTATTGCATTGAGAAAAGGACATGACAAAACTTGCATCTCCCCTGAAATGCTGACCAACAAAGACTCCCTACATAGAATTTTGCAGTTCAATGAAGGCTACAAATTCCTTAAACCTATAAGAGGCACCCCTGTATTCTGGCAAAATGTTCAGAAAGACTTGTTTGCAATGGTAAGACAGCTTGGTATTCCCACATGGTTTTGTTCCTTTTTCTCTGCTGACCTGCGCTGGCCAGAACTACTGCAAAACAATCCTGCAGCAAGAGAACAAAAGACAAACCTCAATCAATGATCTTGACTGGTCACAAAGATGTGCTCTGTTAAAAACAAATCCCGTAACTGCTGCCAGAATGTTTGACCATAGATTCCATTGCTTTCTTAGAGACGTGATTATGTCAGAAGCACAACCACTTGGTAAAATAATTGATTATTTCTACAGAGTAGAATTTCAGCAACGTGGATCACCTCACACTCACTGTGTATTCTGGGTAGAAAATGCTCCTCAAATTGATAAAGACGATGAAGTTGTAGCATTTGTTGATCGCTTTATGACCTGTGAAATGCCACATGTTGATGACGCAGAAATGCATGAAATTGTGTCGAGTGTTCAGCAGCACAGTAAAAGGCATTCCAAAACATGCAAAAAAAAAAAGGAACAAACTGCAGATTCAACTTTCCACGACCACCAAGCGGCAGAACATGTATATCAAGACGTAAAATTGATAAAGATGCTGATACATGTGGAGAACCTTCAATGAAAAAGGACTTGGCAGAAGTCATTATGAAAAAAGTAAAGACCGCCTTATTGAATAATGATTCAAATGTTGAGTCGGTTGACTTTTTTGCTTCACTTGGACTAAATCAAGCAATGTTTGAAGCTGCCTACATTAAAATGACAAGGAAAACCAGTGTTGTTCTGAAAAGGAAACCATGTGATGTGTGGATTAATCAGTACAACAGAGACCTTTTGCGCTGTTGGAATGCAAACATGGACATACAGTTTGTGGTCGATGCGTATGCGTGCATTGTGTACATCATCTCATACATATCTAAAGCTGAGAGAGAGATGGGACTGCTTTTGTCACATGCTCAGAAAGAGGCTGCAGAACAAAGCAATCTTGATGCTAAGCAAGCATTACGAAAACTTGGCAGTGTATTTCTGCATAACCGTGAAGTTTCAGCTCAAAGTGTCTAACGTCTTACTAACATAAAACTGAAAGAGGCATCCCGCAAAGTGCAGTTTGTCCTGACTGGAGATGCAATTTGAATGAGCCTACCACTGAATGTACTACAAAAGAAAGCAGAAGGTTGTGGTGATTCTCAGAACATTTGGATGAACAGCGTTAATGACAGATATAAAGGTAGACCTAAAACAGAAGAATTTTCTGAAATGTGTCTGGCCAGCTTTGCTTCAGAGTACAGAATATTATCCAAATCAGAGAGCTCATCTCCAAACAGCATAAAATTGAACAAAGATTTGGGGTTTGTAAAGAAGAGATCACGTACAGATGCGGCTGTTGTTCGTTATGCTCGATTATCACCAACAAAGAATCCAGAGCAATACCACCAAAGCATTTTGCAACTTTTTTTGCTTCATTATACAGACAGTCAGTTGAAGCCATCAAATTTCAGCAGTTATCAAGATTTTTATGAAACTGGCTTTGTGAAATTTACTGTTCAGTGAAGCTCATAGTGGACTCTCATATGGCAATGTTTGAAAAAGAATCTCACACCATAGACAAAGCACAAGAAAATCTGGAATTGTATGGTCCAATGGAAGATGCATGGGCAGAACTTTGTCCAGAAACTGAGCATGAACGTTTAGAATGCCTTGCCAACAAACCTACTCAAAGAGAAATGGAAGAAATGAATGATGCTATACCGGATCTATTACCAATTACAGCTTGCTGTACAATTCAAGATAATATCTGTGGAAATGACAAGGCAGGAAGCCATCTCTTTACTCCGTTCACTCAATAAGAAGCAGTCTCAAATCTTTTACAAATTCAGACAGTGGTGTTTACAAAAGACTCATGGTGAAAATCCTGAACCATTTCATGTGTTCATATCAGGTCCTGGAGGTGTGGGTAAGTCTATGTTGATTAAAGCAATCTATTATGAGTCATCTCAAATTCTGTCTCGTTTTTCAGACAATCCAGATGACGTCCATGTTCTGTTAACAGCTCCAACTGGTGTCAGTGCCTACAACATTGATGTTGCAACCATACATACCTGCTTCTCTATTGGAACTGATGTAAAGTTGCCTTATCAACCCCTTGGAGATGATAAAATTAACTCATTAAGATCTAAGCTTGGAAATCTGCAGATACTAATAATTGATGAAATTTCGATGGTTGATCACAAGCTCCTTGCTTATGTTCATGGCAGGCTAAGACAGATTAAACAGACAGGAGATTATTCAGCATTTGGGAAAAGTTTCGGTCATTGCAGTTAGCGATTTCTACCAGCTTTGCCCAGTGAAAGGAAAACCTCTGTGTGCTGAGCCTACAGGTGTAGGTCTATGGCAAAATAATTTTGCTTTGGCTGAGCTCACAGACATTATGCGACAAAAGGACGTGGAATTTGCACAGTTACTCAGTCGGTTAAGAACACGGAAGAAAGGTCAAGCACTGCAACATCAGGATGGGAGTATGCTGCAACAACGCCAAACGGGTGAAGGGCAAAACAGTACTGCTTTGCATATCTATGCCACAAATGATGAAGCTGATCGTCACAATGCACACATGTTAAAGAACACATGCTCAAACCCTATTACTATTCATGCCCAAGATTTTGAGAGAGTTGCTGCAACAGGCTGGCTCCAAAGAATGCATGGGCATCATGCCACAGTTTCCAAAACATGCTTGTCAGAATGTCTTCACGTTGGTGTCAATGCCCGGATAAAGCTGCTAAAAAACATTGATGTATCAGATGGTCTCGTAAACGGTGCCTTTGGTACAGTTAATGAAGTGTGTTTTGATACTGATGAACAATTTCCATCAAAAATATATGTAACTTTTGATAATGAAAGGGCTGGTAAAGCATTACGAGGGAAAAAGCCATGCTATAAACCTGCACTGGAAAAAGCCACACCAATTCAACCAGATGAAGAGAGAGTGACGAAGAGTGGTGGTATGCGACGTCAGTTTCCACTGAAATTGGCTTGGGCCTGCACTGTCCACAAAGTACAAGGTCTGTCACTAAATGAGGCTGTTGTCTCATTGGAAAAGATTTTTGCAGCAGGACAAGCATATGTTGCCTTAAGTCGAGTAACATCTCTGGAAGGACTCGTAATACAAGACTTCAAAGAAAGTGTTATATATGCCAAAGATGATATTCAGGTTGCATTGCAAAACATGCCTGTATTTGTTGAGTCAGTTAAGGAAATGCCACAACCAAAATGTAAGATTCTTCTGCACAAATGTTCAAAGCCTGACATGTCACTTGGAAGATATAAAACAAGATAGCAGGTTTATGGAAGCTGATATCATTTGCATGACTGAAACCTGGTTAAATTCAAACTGTTGCACAGATGATGTACAATTGACTGGTTTTCTCTTCCACAGTAAACCGAGATGTCTTGCTTATGACAAAAGTGAAGCAATGTTTGCAGAACAGAGAGGCAACAACATGGAGGTGTTGGTTTGTATTATAAAAAGCACACTAATTGTTGCATAATTGATTTGGCAGCATTTCAACATAAGCTGAAGGAATTGATCACTCATATGGACATTTTGCCAGGAGGTAAAATCATCATGGGAGATTTCAATGAAAATATGTTTGTGGGGTTTCAGGGGTACACTTCAAATGGACGGCCCCTGTGGGTATGTTCTGGAGGACTGCAGGTGCCCTGGTAACTGGTTCACAGCATATTTAGACCTTTTCAATGTAAATAAGTGTTGATCATTAAAATTGCTGGTCACATTACTAGGTTTATTATTCAATGTAATCTTTTAATATAGGATTTTAATTTTTTTGTTTTTAAAGGCTCTTACTGTTTTTTTTTTTAAAGACTTTTTAAACTGTTTTAATGTTTTTCACTATCTGTCTCGTGTCAGTACTTAGCCTTAGATGGAGTTTACCAAATAATCGAACACTGTCAGGGCAAGGGCTGGCCTCACATCATCTACAGGAAGAGCCTCAGTCACAAGGACTGAGACCCCCCGCCCCATGTTCCAGTGAAACAGACTTCTGTTCGCCACATTTCCCTGTGCTTGTCAAAGTGGGGGATTCGGCGCTGGGCTCTTCCCTCTTCACTCAGCACTACTAGGGGAATCCTTGTTAGTTTCTTTTTCTCTGCTTAGTAACATGCTTAAATCGAAGGAGGGCAGAAGCCTGCAGACCATGGTGGACGAAACCAGGGCTGAGGACAAGAACTGGCTCATTGTTTTATTGTTTTTAAAGGCATTTTTAGTTGTTTTATTGTTTTAAAGTTTTTTTTTTTCAATTGTTTTATTGTTTTTAAAGGCTTTTTTTAGTTGTTTTATTCAATGCTTCAAGTGCTCTGTCAGCATAAGCGCACTATAAGGACAAAAGTATTGGGACACCCCTCCTAAATGAGTTCAGGTGTTTCAGCCACACTCATTGCTAACAGGCAGATAAAATTAAGCACATAGCCTTGCAATCTCTTTCGACAAACAATGGCAGTAGAATGGGTGTCTTTACCCTTTAACATGTCTTTTATGGCATGTTTAAAACTCAGTGTCTTTAAACATGTCATAAAAGCTCCTGTAGGTGTCCCAATATTTTTGTCTATATAGTGTATTTGTACTCAACCTTGTATGGTGTGAACCAGTAAAGGGCACTACAGTTTTTACTTTATTTATTTATTATTTATTTATTTATTTAATTGTAATTATGAGCTATATGCAGGGAATCTCCATTTTTATGAATCATTAAGAATAAAAATACTTTTAAGTCTGAGACACCTAAAACCAGCTGCTGCTGCTCGTGCAGCTTTACAGCACTGAAAAATTGTGCCCTCCCTATTGTGCCACAACTGCATCTTCAGAAGCTCATAAGTTCATTGGGCTGGCGGTGTCAAACTGTGGTTCCTGTTGGAAGAAATGGTTGTACAAGGTACTGAGAGATTGCAAGGTTACTGTTAATAATGTAAAGTTTTTGGGCTGCGACTGAATTGTTTTGACTTCTGATTATTGCTCTTTTTATTTTTGTCACACAGACTCTGTTGAACTGGACTGTGGAAAAAGCAGAGAACAAGGGCAATTTTAGCCGGACAATGGCAAAGAGCAGTGACTACACCAATAACGAAATTTGCTAACTATTTTAAGGTTTGTTATTCTGTATATTGTTGTAGTTGCTGCAAATTTTATATATAGAATATAAATTACCTACAATTACTTAATATTAAAATACTAAAACCTTGTTACTGTGTTTTTGCTTTTGACAGCAAAAAGACATCCAGGAGGTTGATCTTTTGAGGTGTAAGCAATGCCTTGCCAGAAGAATGCAGTTCCTCTTTGAAGGTTTCCTGACCAGGGTGCATGGCAGCTTCATCAGGCTTATTCTGTAGAAATAGCATAATGTCCCACAACTGCATATTCCGAAGTTCTTTGGGTCCTGTGTACCAGAGGGATTAGTGGTGGTGTTAGCAAAAAGAGCTGACCAAGGTACTGTTATTGATTTTCTTTTGATGTATTTTGATTACTCTTGCTGCTTTCATTCATTTATGTTTTTGGCTTCTTTCAAACAGGTGTGAGGGCCAAAGTGTTCAAGGACTTGAAGGACTTGGCATGTTTAACTACAAAAAATATTGATCTTGAGAGCGTCCTGAGAACCACTTGCATGTTTCTTTGGTTTTTCCCTCATTGTTAATCCTATAGTTTGTATGGGATGCCTGATCTTAACGCCAGGGAATATTGCCCTCTGCCAGGCAATGGTGACAGCTTTATCCCTCCCTTCTACAGATGTTGTTCTTGTGTTCACTTATGGCTATTTTGTTTATACACTGTTCTTTTCATTTTTTTGTATTTTGAAGAGCATTAAGTGTGTGTGTGTGTGTGCGTGCGTGCATGCATATGTATGTGTTGCCACATATCCTGCCCATAGCTCAACATGTTTTCTTTTGTTGGTTATGGTTATGTACAGTCATCTGTCATTAAAATAAAGGGCCAAAAGTGGTGATTGTGGTTTTGTTTATTTAAATTCCCCTTAACTTGCATCCATCCACTGAGACATAATAAGGATATCTACTTAGAGTTCAACAATATTTTGGTGATCAGAAAACTTGGATGCGAAATGTAGAAAAAAAAACTTGCAAATTATTCCCTAAATTGTAAACACTGCAATGCACCTTAACTATTAGATAAAGGGTAATTTACATTTTAGAAAAGCTCGTGAAATGGCATATAAGTAGGTGTATTTCTTTATTTTTAATCAGGGGAGTTCATATTTCATGTATTTAACACAAATTAGACCCTTGTCACCACCTGATGCTATTTCAAGCCACTGATGGATCCATAACATTGCAGAATTATCTTTTTTTGCTATGAGACAAAAAACATGATTGGATTTTCCAGAAAGGCCTCCATTTGCTGAGATTATTGAGTTCAAGCCAAAGTTCACATTACAAGCCTCATTCCTCAGTGAACATGAATTTCAATCTGACATGTTCTCATTAAGGTTGCATGGCCAAACATTGGATGGAAATCCATTCTAGGGCCAGATATGAAAGGGGCTTGTTTGAAAAAGGTCAGATTTACATGTCCAGCCCTGTAAAAATGAGATTTTTGTCACATTAAGGCAAAAGATTGGTTTCGGGCCACTTCAAGTGAGTAATGTGAATGTAGCCATTATGCAATAATGTTCATAGTTTGGTCATTGTTTTGCATGTTTCATTGTTGCAACAACAGTAAAATGGTTTGAACCCAGGACCTTTTAATCTACAGATGAAAACTCAATTAGCCAAAACAGTGGTTTTTAAGGCAGTTTGGTTTCTAGATGATGATAATGGTTCAAATTGGAGATACTATGGTGCACCACACAAAAAGGAGAAATACTAACCTTGTATTAAAGTGGTGTACTTGGATTCAGTCTTTCAGGTATTGTTTTAATATAGTAATATAATTAAAAATTAATTTAAAATACATCCTTATTTTGTAAATTTGTATTTATGAGCTCCTGATGTCTCTCATAGTGAATTATGGATGAATTTAGCAGGTGGAAGCTTTCTAGAAAGCAGCAAATTGTTAGATTCTTAAGAAAGACCCTTTCAGTTAATTAAGTGGATGTCAGTTAATTATGTGTAGCATGTATATGTACAAGAGCATCCAACATCTATAACAAATATCAAACCCACAACATTCTTATTCGAAGACAGATGTTTTCATGATGAGCTACAACAGACCCACAGCAGAACTGGTTTTTGAGACAATTTATTGATATAAAAAAGGAACCAAGCACTATTTTGGGAACTACTTCCCACCTTGCAATTATTGTCATTACTGAGTACTATAAAAACAGATTGTCATTTTGTTTCAAATTTGATTATAAAGAGAACGTTATTGAGGTACTTTTAGATTTGTGAGGCAGAACAAGCCAGGTCACACCATTTTATTAAAATCTTGCAGCTACACTGTGCTTAAAAGTCATGATAGTTTTAATAATTTTAATAATTATTCCTCTTTTACTCCACAGATTGTTTTAAGAAAAAATAAAAACTTAAGAAGTGATAAAAAAAATGTCAATTTTCCATCTTTTTTTCAACAGTCAAAAAACTGTAAGACTGAAAGTTCCTTTCATTCAACATCAAAATTTGCAGTTAACGATTTGGCTCCCTCTAGTGTCCAGAGAAAAAATTTAACATCTGGCATTGTAAACCAGATTTGCTGAAATCAAAATACAGAATTTCCTGTAAAGTTCAGCAACATATATACATTTGCAAAGTCTTGAGGCTCATTAAGATGTATGATTTGAAACAACCATGATGTCTTTATTATAATCTTTGACAGGAATAATTACATTTTAGATTGTTGGCAGTATATTGAGCATCGTAAGAGCCAATTTAAGCTGATTCAAGCCAAATATATGTTCCATAGCTATTTATTGTCAATTTACGTAAAACATTTGGCTACAATCAGAGCACGATTGACAGATTTTTGGTCCATTGTGTCAGAATAGGCCAGGCTAAACTGATTGATTCAAAACTTGCAATAATATTGTGCTTAAAAGACAAGATTTTTTAAATAATTATTGATCTTGAGACTTTGACGGTTGTTTAAAGACCAAGTTTGAGACGATGCAAAAACATTTTAGCGAGCAGTAAGAAAACATCAGTTTTCAAACTCCGATGATTTACAGAAAAACAATAGTTTTTTAAAAGACTTGTATTTGCAAAATTGTCAGGCACAGTGGAAAGCAAAAAATACAGAAATTGTCTTGACCTAAAGACATACAGTAAAGCTTTCCACTAATAGTATATTTTTTATTAATTAGTTCAACATTCACATTTGCAGTTACTGATTTGGCTCCCTCTGCTGGCCAAAGAAATATAAAACACCTGTTGCTCTAATTAAAATTTGCTGAAATCAAATTATATGATTTCCTGTACAGTTAAGCAACCTACACATATTTGCAAAGTGTTAATTCTTATTAAGATGCATAATTTGAAACAATAGTCATGTCTTTATTTTAATCTTAGAAAGGAATAATTACATTTTAGATTGTCGGCAGTACATTGAGCATTGTAAGAGCCAATTTAAGCCAATTCAAGCCAAATATCATAGGTTTCCTCAGCTGATTATTTGCAATGTATGTATCATTTTTGGTCACAATCACAGCATAAGTGACAGATTTGTGGTCCCTTGTTTCCGAATAGGCTGGACCAAACTGATTGATCCATAACTTGCAATAAAATTGTCTTTAAAGGCAAGATTTTTTTAAATAATTATTGATCTTGAGACTTTGACAGTTGTTTAGAGACCAAGTTTGAGACATGGCAAAAACATTTCAGCAAGCAGTATGAAAACATCAGTTTTCAAACTCTGATGATTTACAGAAAAACAAAATTGCTTGGCTGAGTGGAATACATAAAATTCAGAAAGTTCCTTTGCTGCAAGATAGATGTTGCAAAGACTACGACCATAAGTGTGTTTGAAGTCATAATTTGCATTTAATGCTGTGCTCCCTCTGCTGGGCAGAAAAGATATTACCCTTATTAATTATGTGGCAATCCTGGCTTTAACTCAAATTTCCACATTTCCAGTGCAATTTTTGGAACATACATATAATTGCAATGTTTTAGATGTTAATAAGATGTGTAATTTGAAACCATTATCTTTTCTTTATTTCATTCATAGAAGAATGACATTTTAATAATTACACACTAGATTAAGTATTGTAAGGGCTTATGACAGTCAATTTAAATGAAACTTTGCATCTTTCCTCAGAAAGTAATAGTGTACAATTTTACCAAGATTTATCACAATCACCTAAAAACTAAAGAATCTATAGCCCCCTAAGTCAGAAAAGGCCAGGCCGAACAGATTCATTGGTGTCTCATGGCTGTTCTTTGCAATAAAGTCAAGGTTTTTTTTGATAATTATTTAACCACGGACTCCACAGATTGTTTTAAGACCAAAATTGAAACAACTGTCTTAAAATCCACAGACTAGTTCGAAAAGCTCAATTTTCAAACATTGATCAATCAAAGAAAAACTTTTAAAATTCTGTAAAGACTTGTATTGGATAAAATGTCATTCTCAGTGTAAACAATGATATGTATTGATTTATTTTGATATATGATAAAATTTATAGGACTTATTCTTGTTTATGCTCTATAGCGCCACCTCATGGCCAATTGAGGTCAAACTTTATAGGCTACTAGAGCTTGCCTGTGTGGACATATGTTTTAAATTTTGTGATGATTGGCCAATGCTAAGCCCTCCAAATGCCTGTTGAAAGCTTATTGGCCAGTGGTGGCCGTATTTCTCAAATGATTCAGTTGTCCTTAATAGACCATGTAAATATTAGGCCATGAATATAGCATGCAAAGTTTCAGCTCAATTGGCCAAGCGGTTGCTGAGAAACAGATTTTTGGTTGTTATAGCGCCCCCTATTGAGTAATCGGTATCAAACTTGCTGGGCTTCCACAGAATCATGTGGGGTGCAGGACTGATAAGGTTGATGAGAATTGGTCAAAGCAATCTCGATCTGTAGCCATTTATGTGAATTAAGCCAAACCCAGAGGGTGTTAATTGGCACGTGACAGCCATGCTGTTTACAAATATTAAATTTTTTTTGATAATTCTTGACCTCCAGACTCCCCTGAACATTTTGAGACAATATTGTGTTGATATCTTGAAAAACCTCAGAATAGTAGAAAAATGTAGATTATTATGATGGAAAATATGGGGCGGAGCTAAAAACATGCAGTAGGGCATTGATGTAGAATAAAGCAAGGATTATGCAGAAGCAAGAATTTTGAGTGTAGCCCCCATGGTTCAGGAGATATGGGCAAAAACGTAAAATGTTGCTCTATAGTGCCACCATCAGGCCAACTGGGGTCATTTCAGTTGCCTGAGTAGTGGGGGGGAATCTACACCTACCCTCTAAGTTTGGTCTTTGGATGACTTACGGTGTCTTCTCCACAAACCGTTTTAGAGCAGAAGAAGAAGAAGAAGAAGAAGAAGAAGAAGAAGAAGAAGAAGAAGAA
>NW_023494786.1:3445577-3527936 GCF_904425465.1 Colossoma macropomum | reverse complement strand
ACATAAACAAGTATTCCGCCTAGAAATGTAGTTCCTTTAGAGGACGGTATCGTTGCTAAGCAACCATTGACCGCTGAATAACGAGAAGAACGTTCGGTCGCCGATCACTGTAAACTGCGGTCATTTCATGATTTTAAAACTTTTTTCAGACACGAAATAACAGTGAATATATGATAACACAGCACTGTTTAATGCAGAGACTTTCAGTTTAAAAGTACTTTTTGGTTCCCAAATTACCGCCGCGATTCTTCTGCCGGTCTGACGACACGCTGGGGCTGAGTCTCAAACGGCTCCCTGCTCCCTACATAGTGCACTAATTTAAATACTCCTAAATAGACTCCTGCACCCCAACAATGCAAAATATCGCTAAAAACGGTCATTTGGGATTCATACACATACATACTCGACACGTAGTGCACTATTTGACAGAAGAAGCTAGAATATCTAAACTTAATGTTACAGAGCTACACTATTTAGGTAGGGAGCACGAAGCCGTTTGGGACTCAGCCTGGGTTTGATGCTACTTCTGACTGAAACACGGACATTGGAAGCGCGTAAGACATTCAGGTGACATTCTTTAGACTTTTATATTGCCGTTTTTCAGTGACTCACATCATTAGTTCAAGTCTGTGATATTAATGCCTGTTATTAATTAGCCTGTTGTCTAGCTGATCCGCCTAGTTCTAGATAAGAAAGTAATTTTACAGCCCCTCAGTTTAAACAGAACCGGGTTCTCACCTCATCAGTTCACTCGGTGCTCCGTGCTGCAGCATCAGAGTCAAATATTAATCCTTTAACAGCTGAAGGGTTTTTCGTGCCGTGGCGCAGTGATACAGAGTTCAGTTGCTGTGAGGCGGTCACAGCGGCGGTATATCGTGGATTTTACAACGGCTTCGAACGCGGCTCAGCCAATCAGATTTCAGGACCGGAACTATCCGTTTAATAACAGATTATAGATTATTATAGATCTATGAGAGGCTGTATTTTAAACAACCTCACATTTAGTCGAGAGCTGCTATTCAGTAAAGTAACTGAAAAGCATTGTTATAATTAGCAGAACTGATTTTAAATGATTTGTCTCCCTTTTGAATGTTTTAATGTTTTGCTACACGTTTATTTAAGTTATGCTTTGACATGGAGTCACACGGAAGATACACAAACTGAATGTGTCTATCGGTGAATAATTCAGACCCTGTAAAATCATTTTATAATTCTCTGCAGTCTAAAGTCAAATTCAGTTCAGTTTATAATACAGTTACAATAGGAGCTGCCATTGTGATTCTGCAGCTGTTATGAATTATGTTATTACACCTCATAGCCACTAAGTGGCGCTGTTGCAGATTCATAGTGAAATAAAGCAGCTCCAGTTGAAGATCCAGCTCTGGTAAATGACTCCATTAACACCATCCATACAAGATGAACAGCCGTCACATACAGTTTCCTCAGATTGTACCAAAACATAGAGGGCGTGTGAGAGTGAATCCTCAGTGAATGGTGTTGAATGGATGAATGTGCATAAAGCTCTGTTAGAAAGTCCCATAACTGTGTTTGAAAAGTGTTGAAATATCACAGTATTTAAATATTTCATGCTATTCTGTGTTGAGAAAATCAGTGTGTTTGTTTAAAAACTATGATTTACAAATGACTGTTTTGCACAAAAGCTCCTTAGAAACCCATTGATTTTGGAGTTTCTCAGGAGCGCCCTCTAGTGTCTGTTCAACCTGGGAGACACTACTCCTCACTCCTCACTCAGTTCTCCTCACTAGAAATTGAGTTTATGTTCCTGACTAAGTGTCAGAGCTAGTTTATGGGATGTGTAATGTGTGTTTTAAGAAGAACAGAGGAAAATCACTCAGGAAAATGTGGCATTTTTCTGTTAATTTTAGTGCACAGTTTCTGTTTATTTCCCGAGTTTAACATATTGAAAAAAATACAACTTAAATGTAAAATGTGATTGAACTTTGCAGAAACCACAACCACATACATTTCATTTTTCTTCATATGATAAACTCAGCAAATAAACAGTAATTGTCCAATTGTTCTTTGTAGAAAATCAACCAAAAACATGTAATTTGTCCCGGAGTGCCCAAACTCAGCGTAATCATACACTTTTGAATATATATGGTTATGCACTGTATTAATGAGTGAAAATATCCACTGACACAGTAGATGCAAGATGGCAAAGCATGAAGTCGTCTTCTCATGTTGCTGATGCTGGAGATTCCACCAGAGCTGAAGATGCCACAGAAAGGTAGGTCTTCCTAATAAACTAATAGCTGAGAGTTTATTGCTGTAAATAGTTGTTTACACACTGATCCATACAAATACAGAAGTTTGTCATTTGAGTGGAAAGACAGCTCACATTTATCAAACTCCTCAGAGTAAGAGCTGATCTGAGATCAGTTTATGTCTTTTAGCTCTGAATAGTGTTACATGGACTGATCTTAGATCAGCACCCAGTCATCGTGCAGGAGAAGTAGAGAGAGTTAGTTATCAGTCACATGTAGCTCTTTTATCACAGAGGATAACAATGAAATGTCTTTGTTAATGTTGCAGCACTTAAATGATCAAATAGATTTTATGTAGACAAATTAACTGTTTGAACTGTTTACACTGTGTCTCTGTAAAAGTCGAGACCCCTGAGCAACTTGTTTAAACCCATTTATCTCAGCAGTGAGTGTAACAAGACTTTCTTGTATTAAAAAGTAGTTCATATCATCTGAGCTGTTAGAAGAACACAGGTTTGGTTCCTGACTTCTCGCTGCACTCGAGCCTCCAGCACACCTGATTTAACTTAATGAAGTACTGATTTACCAAAATACACTCAAAAAAAAGCTTCACACTTAACACTTCAATTCAGTAAGGGGTTGTTAATTATCTGATTAGTTGGTTGATCACTTAAAGTGTGTTGGAAGCTTGGAAAACACTCAAATGTGCAGCGCAGGGGATACAACTGAAATACAGTTGGGAACCACTGGATTAGATTCAGCACAAAAGCTACCATCAACCCAAATCTAAATAAACCGTATGCGAAGGATTAATCCTGAACTTCTACAATTATAGGGTACAGAGATCTAAACTAATACACAGAGTGGGTGGCGTCCCAGGGACCCTCTTCCTTGCACACTACTACAGTTTCCCTGTTCACACGTGTTCCACTCAAGAAGGACCTGATAATCAGGTTATTTGTTGGATCAGGTGTGCTAAAGCAGTGGGGTCCTGACAATTTATGTGCTAAGAGCTGATGCTCAAGGTGGCAGACCATGTTTGTAATTTAAGGCCAGTGCCTTCCAAATTACTTATGCTTGGTACATATTCTGACCACACACACAGAAAAAAACAGACCAAAAAAAAACCAAACAAACCGTTAAGTGTGAAATAAAGGTTTGGCCACAAATCCACCTCTAAGAGGCACAACAGCACATTTCAGTACAAGATCAGAGACCTTGGCACATTTGAGGAAATCTGACGTGTGCGAAATTGTATAGATGTTTAAAAGGTCTGAGCTGAACAGAGACGTAAGGAAACAAGACTTCTCTGTAAATACTTTGTACACTACATTCACTCCATCACTACTTTCTTCAGTATTATGACAAATATCCTCTCCAATCATAAATACATTACCTCCTATAGATACATTTATAGGTTTTCACTATGATTTTCTGACTAGCCCTCCAACAACCTATTTCTCGGAGTGATCTGGGCTCTCTGGCAAACTCAACTGGTATATGTGAACACATCTCTGACAGACGAGCTAACATCCTTTCAACTACATCTGCAGGGACACAGAACTGTAGAGGACCCCTGAGTAAAGGTCTAACAATGGCCAAACAGACGCAATGCATGTAATCAACATGAAACCATTCCATGGAGCGGATGTGGTCCTTCATGATGATGATTTTCATCAAGCATGTTTTCAAATGATTCATCTGTCCTTAAAGCAGAGGTTGTACAAGGGTATGTCATACGGCCATTAGTGTAAAACCCAGGTTGTGGACATTTATCACAGCCATAGTAGCCACTGTGACTCTTTGTGTTTTTAACAAAGGCTCTGGCTGGTGTGTCACTAATTACTGTGTCCAACTTCAGCTTTAGCTTTTTACCATCCAAATCAAAACCCTGCTTAAGGTCTCGCAGCTCATTGACAAAATCCTTAAGGAATTCTTTAGCTGAGTCAGGTTTTCTTGTGCCACAACACAAACCTATCAATACTGGCTCTTTCATGGGAAACCTACTAGCCAAGGTTAGGCCACAGTTGCATGCCAGAACTCTAAAACAAAGGAAGTCCATCTACGTTTATTTGCAAATTTAAGATGCAATTATCAGCAAGAGAGTGACTGGACTGAGAAAGTGTATTTCTAAGCAATGATAGAATCCCAAAATAGTGGTCCTGTCCCGCAGCCCTTTCCACATTGGTGTAATTAGTTTTAGTCTTAAGGAGGGTCCTTGCATCCTTCAGGAGATCAAGATGGTAAATGCGAGGTATGCTTAGCAGCGCTGTCAACTGTACGGCCCAGCTAGCGATAGCGTCAGGGGGAGAACTTGACTCATTAAAGATTTCATCACCAGAACTTGGTTCTGAATCTGACCTCTCTTTTGGCCAGTTTACTCCACCCAAAAGAGAACCCACAGAAGGCTCTAAACCTATGCCCATGTCCTCTTCCCCTTCACTTTCTGAGACTGGAGTTGGACTTTCTGCAAAAGGTTCCCCAATAACAGTTCTAAGGTCCCTCTCTACACTTCGTCCACAGTCAACAGTGAAGTTTTTACAGTCACCCCTAATTTGTCCAGGACGTCTATTTAGATCTACATGGATCCTCTGTCTTATAGCTGAACTGGAGATTGGGTCAGACTTTCTATTCATTTTATCTAAAAAGGACAATTTCACAGACACACAAAACAGATACAATATGAATCTATGAGGCATGAATCTGAAAAATATGACAATTTGTATTTGTATTTAAGTCTTCTTTCCTCTATAAAATGTAACTCTGTAAAATGTATTTGTGATTAAATTAGTTCAGGTCAGTTTAAAAGCACACACTGGTCAAAGTCTGAAAAGAGTCACTGTAGCAGTTTTGCCACATTCTTTATTATTATTATTTTTTTTTGAAAATTTGGGAAAATGGGGGAAAAAACCACATGAGGTCACAACACAGTGTGTCGCTACATCTCTATAAGACAAGCCTCCCCTTGTGGCACATTTTGCCTGGCAATATATAAAAACAGTGACCCTGGACTGTCGAGCAGCTGAAGTGTTAAATCAAGCAAGAATGGGGAAGAAAATCTACAATTAGTGTCCTCAGTGTCCGAACAATTGCTGAACATTGTTAAAAGGAAAGTTCATGTAACACAGTGGTAAACATGCCCCTGTCCCGTCTTTTTTGGAACATGTTGCAGGCATCAGGTTTAGAACAAGGCTTTATTTTAAAAATACTGAGTAGAAAATTAAACATCTTGTCTTTGTACTGTTTTCAAATTGAATTGCATATCATTGCTGTTTTTTATTTACATTTGTCCTTCTGTCCCAACGTTTTTAGAATTGGGTTTGTAAATCTGTTGCTCAACACATCTACTAGGTTAAGGGTTCACATTAAGTCGATGTACCTTTTCATTCTCAAACCCGATTTGAAGGATGAAAAATAGTATAAACACATAGTAAGGTTTTAACTGTTGAACACTTTCATTCAGAAAAACTCTATTTAACGTTCTATAAACAAAAAAGAAGTACTTTGTCATTTTAAGTACTGTTCATTTCTGTCATTATCTTTTTTGTTTATGCCGTAGAATGAAATCTAATTGAAATACTACAAGATAATGAAAAAGCATCTTTAAAAAATAGGACTGCACCTACTGAATCGGTACCAGCGCTGATACTGGCTCTTAAACATGATGGTGGACACCGACTCCACAAGGCAACTTCTGACTCGCACGTGAGCTCCTGAGTGAGTAGACGGAACTCAACATGTCAGTGGTGTTGGCTGACAAGCAGCACTAAAAATGCCCGTATCAAAACTATACCAACATAAACACAGAACCAATCAGTGAATATCCTTGTTGTTATGTCCTGCTATCAAGCGGTTCTGTGACCCTGCACAAGGTCAGTTAACCGTGTTGAGAAAACCGCACTGAGTCTGGTTTTTAAGTGTTCCTTATCAAAGCCATAGACTGTATATAGACTTATATATAGTCTATGGTCGAACTGTGTCTGTGTGGAAATGCCACTGGAATGGTGACCCTCTGTGCTCAGAACTGTTCAGCCCTGCAGTGGAAAAGAGGCCTTCGTGTTTGTGTCTTTAACTGTGTGAGAGGCTGTTTAAATTTAACTGTCAAATAAAGTAACAGTAAATATCTGATTGTGTATGAAGTTATTATTATGATTACCAGGAGAATTTACACAGTAAAGAAAATCAACACTGGATAAATTACTGTAGTTGATGATGATTTTAATGGTAGAAATGTACTAAACAGGTATCAGATCATTTATACAGTTTGAAGGCTGTGAATGTAATGTTTACTGTCTTAGAGCTTCACAACTATGAGTTAATGTAAGCTAACATTTAAGGAGCTGATGGTCAGCAGGGCTGTCACTAAAAATGACATTATTAATGGAGTAATTTACCAGTAATTTTTACTACTAATCAATACATTTGTGTTTTTAAAGGCTAAACCAAAGAAACAGACCTAATGAAACAGTATTAAACTCTGCACAGCCTTTAAAGGATTCTAAACTACTTTATCAGAAACACATAAACTCAGAAGCCTCATATAATAATCTAATCATGAAAAGCACATAGTTTAACACATTTACTTTTGTTGATATTAATTTTATTCTAACTTGATTCTACTGTTATTATAACTTAATTCTACCACTTTCTCAGCTTCTTAGTGTCCTACTGATTATATGAAAGCTGTAATGTTGTACAGGACTAACATTAGAGAACAGTGAATCAAAACGTTTGAACAGTAGGTTATGAGGTATCTACATAAAGACCTGCACACAGTCAGTAAATGAATGTGAAGTAATACAGTCCACTTTACTGGGACACTGTTAGTTGTGAATTGAAGTGTTAAAGGATTAGCGGTTATTGTTAAAAATAAGTTTAATCAATTTAATTGATTCTTTATAATTGGTTGTTGGGTTTACTTTAACCCAGGTTCCTAGATAATGTGTGCACAATTTTAATATTGTTTTGATTATTTTACTTCTGTCTGTGAACAATAGGCTATAACCTCATGTCATGCCATAGGACACATTTGCAAAATATATTGATTGGCAATATACTATTGTCTTTATGTAACCAGGCAGGCCAACACATTTCCCCCTGGATAACATCAAATAAACAACTTTATCATATTTCACAATATAACTGAAATATTTAATTCAGGAAGTTTGTTTCCAGAACTACAGGTTATAGTTTTGTATGTAGCTCCAGACTATGAAGTTTGGTCATAACATTAAAAAAGGTCTATGTGATTTTTCCAACTGGACAGTACTTTCAATGAACATACAGAAAATAATGATTGCAAAAAGTTTATTTATAAGAAAAGTAAAGGGGTTTGGTGTGAATAAAAGAAAGCTGGTAAAGATTATTTCAGAAGGAGCTATAAAGAGAAAGGAAAAAGCAGGTGAAAAGGACAAATGATAAAAAGTGTAAGTGATTTAACAAAGACCTGTAGATAATTTAATAAAAGGCCAAAGGTTAAGTGTGCTGTTTATTTGGTTCCTCAAATAAGCTAAACTATATTACTCCTCAGCTTCACAGTGTGTTATTAAGGAAATTTCTTTGGAAGTTATTTTAATTGGAGTGATCATAAATCATCTGTTCCTCTTAATTCCAATATGCAGTCATCTACAACAGGAGCTCCACCACAAGACAGACAGTACTGAGTGATACTGAAGCAAATCGCAATTATGGATAAATATTTTTATATTGTAGTCTATGAACATCTTTAGATGAACTGCAGAACAAAGTTCCTGTTATATGAGGAGCTCAACATCTATAAGGATGGAGCTCAGCTCATATAAAGGCCTGAGATCAGCTGTAAATACACTGCACTCCATAAGAAATGACATAGTGAATAAAACCATGACTATGAGGTTGAAGTGCAGACTACCAGCTTTAGAAGAGCTGTAAATGTGCTTCAACCAGTCTAGATGTAAATACCCTCAAATTAAAGCTGACATTCTGCTCTTCATCATCATCATTTCATTTCATTCAGTGTTCTGGATCACAGAGCCAAATAAACAAAACTGTATCACTGTTACTGCCATAAAACGTTCAATTCTCAGAGTGAAGGCTGAGGGAAGAGTGAAGGAGGAACCATATACTGTTTGATCAGCACCCATTCTTACTGTATGAGTTATAAAACTGATTATAATGAACAAACTGTATAATTTAAGGGAAAGAGTGATGGAAGGAAAGGAGAAATAAAAATTTCAGAATGGGGAAAATTAATCAGCAGGGTGAATCTTGGTGTAGCAGCAACAGATGCAGGTCAGTTTGACTCTCTGCCACGCTCGTCTGAAGAAGGCACTGACTCGATTCTTCTTCTCCGGTTTTGGGCCTTTAAGTCAGAGGAAAGAATGAGAGATATTTAGATTCTGTTTTAAATCTCAGCTTAATGAATTATGCTAAGCAGTGTTTCCCAAATCCAGTTCTAGAGACCACCTCTTGTTTTAACCTCTTAGTTTCATTACACACTTGCCTGACTTTGATAGGAAATATCGTCCCCTTGGAATTATAAGGTTCTATGTGACATTTGTGTCTTCTTAACATCATGTGAGGTGTTGTTTTAAGTTCTATTTTTATCTATTTTTGGACTCTTTATCTAGCAAACAAAAAGGTTTTATCTCCAAAATCAAACTCTAACTTAGTTCTAGAAGGTTCTATCTGTGAGCCAATCAGCACTTGTAAATACACACAAGAGCACCAATCAGGTTCTGCTTCTTAGTCATGTCACCGCTCTGCTCTGTGACTGCAGAAGTTTATAGAACTGTATGAAACATGGAAACATGTTGCTGAAACACTGCCTGTATTTTGCAGTTCTTTAAAAAGTTTTACTGTCTTAAATTTTATAAACATTACGCCTTAAAGGTAATTAAATAGTGTACATTTGAACTGATGGGGTCTTAATTACAACATAAACATTACTTTCATTCATTCATCCATCTTTTCTTTTTCTTTCTTCTCCCAAAATGAGACATTTTGGTGCATTAAAGTCAACATTTCTGATATAAAACAAAACCTCACACTGCCTTTTATTGACCTGCTACACTTACTTGCTCAGACAGTTTATTACAGTAGCTTGTTGCTGTCTAACCTAAAGAAACTTACACTAATAGTTCCTACCTAAAACTGACCTCTGCACTGGACAAAACATTTATCATTGACCTTTATACTTGATCTGCAATGCTTTTTAAATAAAAAAAAGAATATTTGTCATAACAAGAAATAAATGTTATAAAATAAATAAATAATAAAAATAAATGTCATAAAAATGTCATAGAAAGCACTAAATTTAACGTTCTGATAATGTAGACACTCTTTTACAACACTTATTTTACATTTTAAGACAAATTATGAATATGAGTATTATATTATGAGTAAACTGCTTGTGTTCCTTGAAAATCATTGCTTCTTTTCATGCTTGTGAGGTAAAACTTTATAAACTTTATAACTTTATAATAAATGAGATCTTAGGATTAGAATGCAAAATCTTTGAAGCTCCATATCTGAAAACTGCTCAGTACATAGACAGAACCTTATCATTTCAAGGGAACAATATCTTCTAGAACCCAGAGTAAGGGTCCATTTCTGGATGGAAAGTCATGAATCTGAAGATTCAGTTTCTGACAGACGTTAAAAAGAATTTAAGGACTTCCTTTTTGTGTAAAATGGAAATGCTACATTATTTTCCTCACAGTTAAGATATGCAGCAGTAAAACAAGCATTGAGAAAACAGTGTAATCAGCCTGTGAAGCTGGTTAGAATCAATACAGTAATATGCAGCCAATACAGTGCTGCTCCATGTCCATCATGGTTCTGAGTTTCAGCTGTATAGTGCTCTGAGTAGTGATGGACATTTGGAGTAATTTTGTTCAGAACTCTAACATTAATAAATATGAACAGTCTGAAGCTGCATTTGGGGCTGTAGTCCTAGCTGTGTTTATGTTCTCGCTCACAGAATGGATTAAAAAAGGCGAATGTAAGACCCCAGTGTGAAGATGTTCCTGATTGGTGGGTTATCGTCAGATTTGGGGTTAATGTGATTGGTTAGGTTTTAGAATCAGCTCTTTCACTCTGTACAGATTATAGTCTGAATGTCTGGCTGTGTTATGTGTATCGGTGTGGTTATGTTATAGGCTAAGCTATTATGCTGTCATTGTTGTGAGCAGAGCTCAAGCTTCTTGTGAGCTGCATTCATGAATGAATAACAACTTATTTAAACAAACAAAAACAGAAAATAATAACAAGATAGAAACCCAGATCTTTACCAGTTGGAACAGGATTCTCCTCAGTCTGCTTCTCAGAAAGGACAGTCAGGGGTTCCTCACTGTTTTTCTGTTTCTGTAAAGAGAAGATAAAAGTTGCATTTCAACTGTTCTAAAAGATGTGGAGATGAAATCAATGAATGAACAGCTCAACTTTTCATCATCAAAGTGGAAATCAGTGTAGTTTTCCATCCATCATAAAAACCATAGAAAACAGCTGATAAGAAAATATGAGTGAAATGATTCATACCTTAAAACTGAGCTTCAGTGTTTTGATCTTAAAAAGTCTGGATCTCTTCTTGGATCTAGGATCCAGATTGTCCTCCACAGATTGTAGGAATTTTCTTCTTACTGGCCAGTTGATACCGTTCTCCACAGAGTCTGATAGTGCCTCCCTGACCCTCTGAACAACACTCTTCACAACCTTTTTCGATCCAGATCGAAGGCTGTTGTTCAGATCAGCATCGTCATGGACAGATGTGACTGTCTCAAGTATCGTGAGGATGTTCATCACTAAAATCTCCCTGAGTTTAGCTTTGGCAGAGTCCAGGATCATTTTAGAGACCAGCTTGAGCAGAGATGTGTACAAGGCTGGCTTAACAGAGGGGTCAGCTAACTTAAACACCTCTTCAGAATAGTTCTTTAATTTGAAGGTCAGCAGGTTTACTACTGCTGAGGATGCAGCTGATGTGTAGCTTTCCACACTAGAAGATATTACAGGAGTTGTCCTCAATTCTGTACATGGATCCTTGGTTGCTTTGGAAATGACCATCTCTGAGGCCTCATTCATCAAGATACTGCTGACCAGCTTTGAGGCCTCAACCTGGAAAGCCTCACGGGAGGCCGAGTCATCATCCTCATTGATGCGATTAGAGAGGACTGTTTCCAAGATCCTCTCACAGTGAGGTTTTCCTTTTCTATAACTCTGTATATCACCACAACAATGGGGAGAAACACCTGCCTTAGGTTCCCAGCTTGTCTTAAAGGACTGTCCAGTTAAACTTATCTGGCCTGGGGTCTCCACAGCATCAGTCTCTGTATCTGAAGGTGGCTGAATCCTCCACAGATCAGGTGGTGAAGATCTAACGCCCATTGCTTTGTCAGCTTGACTTTGCCAGGGTTCACTCCTAGCAGTATGAACAGTCATGCCATCAAGTGAATTAGCCAATTGATGGGGAGGTTCATCATCAGATGCGACGGCAACTGGGCTGCTCTCTTCTCTGGAGTGGCACGGCTGAGTCACCCCCAATTCAAGTGGCTGAGAAGTAATGCTCTTTACAGTTTCAGCCAGTTCCTCTTGATCTGTGCTGTCTATTTTCCAGTCCTGTCCTTGTAAGACAGCAGGTGTACTAATGGGTCTCTGCAGCTCCCCTGATGATGTTTCAGTGAAGTCCGCACTAGTTTTTAAGGTGTTTCTGGAATTCAGACGTGGCCAAGGCGAAAACTTCATATGAAGAGAAGTAAAAGATTCAAAATCATCTTCATCATCATCATCAGACGGGACACCAGTTGAGTCGTCCTCTCTGTCGGCCACATCAGAATCAGATTGTGGAGGTACAACAGAAGGAGGTTCTTCAACTGTGTTGGATCCAGTTGCTCTGGTGGACTCCGTTGGTGTGGCTGCTTTGGGGGAACTCTCTGCCTTAATGCTGTCAGCTACAGCTTTGAGGAAGTTACACAGAGGTGCATCTGAACTGAACTCCTGGAGATCCTCTGATGTTTCCTCACTGCAGATGCTCAGCAAACAGTCAATCACAGCTCTCACAGTCTCAGCTGTGATATGAGACAGTCTGTCTTCTAGAACCTCATGGATGTTGACATTTGAGTCTTGGGAGGCACTTAACCAGTCAGACACTAAGCACAGGCGCCAGAACTCCTGCATCTTGGTTGCAGTAGACAGGACGAGTTTTTCTGCAGTTTCTGTACTGGTACTTGCAGTCAGAGGAGAGCCATGCGGAGAGTTTGCATAAACAAAAAGATCCGTAAAAGTGGAGTTTATCTACAGAAACAGAGAAACAAGCACAGAACAGAACATTTAACCTCCTGAGTATCACAAAACATTCATTAACAGTATTTTACATCTTCAGAATTAATAAGCAAACAAAGAGTCAGTGATGCTGCATTTTAATGTATTAGCTGAATGTTAGCCAGTAATCACTGATGTAGGTATGAATTTAGGTTATTTTTATCTTACCTGATCCAGCAAATCGTCCAGTAGAGTGGAAGTGAAGGTAACAGTTGCTTTTGTACTGAGTACATCCTTCCTCTCTAGTGGCAAAGTCCTCAGGAATGCGGTGACCTCTGTATGGATTTGGTTGAAAACATCATCTGTGAGGCCAAACGATGTTCTGAGGTAGTGAGCACTAGCAGTCACTGAGCTCATATGGATGTCCTGACTATTCTGTTAAAGGCAGATTCATATGGTGTTTTAGTGAAAAGTTCATTTTAGCTATAAAGCAGTACAACTTTCCTGCACAGTTCATTCAGTCCTCTCCTAAAGCAGAAGTGCTTACAATCCATCCACTCATCATCCAATTTTCTCAAATTTGGCCTATTTGTACTGGATGAAGTATCTGTGCAAGTAGAGTTTAATATGACAATATTTCATCTTTATCGTGATGAATTACATCACAATAAGCCACAATATGCTTTTCTGGGCATATGATGGATATTATCAGTACTTAAAAATCACTTCCCAAATGGGTGTTTGATTAAGAATAGAGCATAATTAGTCCTGATTAATTGGATTTAGTGAAGCACAGTGTGTAAAATGCTGAATATATGTAACTGGATTCATAGATTTTCATAGTCTTTTTAATATGTGGCACTAATTTGTCTGTTATAACTTATCAAATGTCAAACAAATGTACACCATGATTGACTGTGTATCTTAAAAATGTCCTCAAGTACCGTGATCTCACATTTTGGTTTATCACCCACCTCCATGTGCAATCTCTCCAAATTATCAGACGTTGACTTCAGCATTAAGATTAGACGTAAATGGATCCAAAAAACAAACAGCTCTAACACCCAGTTAATACCAAATAGAACAGCATTAGACTAGTAAAGTGAACTCATTTAACTTAACAAACATCCAACAGGACAGAAACTGTACTGGTACTTTCAGATATTTCATTTCATTCTCCTTCTAATTAGCCCATCACTAAAATGCTTTACATTACAGTAGAACTGTTTTGAATTTAAGGATAAAGGAACTGTCGAGCTCCATTTTAGAGGTTAATCTTCTACATGTTGTTGTCTATTACTGGGATTTGTTAATACAGTATCATTAGGTGGATTTGAACAGGACTACTGTGACTGAAGGAGCTCCAGGTTTGATGAATTATAGAAAGTAATTCACTCTGGAATTTTTACTTAGCAGACGTGTAAAAATACAGATTTGTACTGGATTAAAATCACAGATCTCACTGATAATCACTCAAATTACAGCTCCTCTCCAGATTAAACTAATCCAGACCGAACAGGGCTTTAATCACAGTGACGTCACTTGGTAAATCAGTTTACATGCACTGTGAAATAGCTAAGAGCTAAAGCTAACACTGACTCACTGACTCTTTTAGAACCATTTCTCCAACATGGAAATCATTACTTACATAACTGAAGAGATTTTAGAGAAATTGGGGGGTAAAAACACAAAAACAGGAACAACGTCGAAAAGGGTGAAGATTTGTGCGAGTATTTGTGAGTAAAACTGATCATTTCAGGAGATGTTCTCTGTTTTCTAACCTGCCGCGCTGCCTCAGACCTCTCCTGACTAAGTTAGCTTTCTGAATAGATATTTAACAAGAGAAGCTTCATTTCATATGGAGACCTTTACTGACCACACACCGTCCACACAGATGTGTCCAGTCTTGTTTGTCTGCACTAACCTGGATTAACCCGCTCCGCGTCTCCTGTTTCTTTGCGGTTATTCATCGTTACCGATAGCGATAGGGAGTCGATTCCAAAAGAATCGGTTCTTCAATTTCAGCACGTCTAGGAGTTGGAGTCGACTCTTGGACAGTGAATCAAAGAGTCGACTCGTCAACTCGGTGTTTTTCCATTGTAATGTAGGAGTGAGTCTGTTTAATGAGCAGCTTTAGCGCTGCTCACCAGCCAGAACTAAACCGGCCTTCATTAGGATTCAATAAACAATCGGTACACGGAACGAAAACGAAACCCAGAAATAAACAACATTTTCACAGAACTTTGTGGAAAAGATTATGAAGCTGAGATTTGATATTTATTCTCCAGCTTCTTATTCAAGTTTCCGTTCCACCTTAAATGGCGCTGCCGTCACATTCTGGCGCCGCGCAACATTAAGGTAACTGGTACTCTCTTAAGGTGGACCGGAAAAGTGGAATAAGAAGCTGGAGAATACGAAACTTCAGCCTCGTGAAAAGAGGAACAGGATAAACATCCACCTGATTCCTTTCAGTAGTTTCTAACTGTAGTTCACTATTCTAATCTAAATTTCTGTAAAATTAATCTAATAATCTGCTTCAGTAATAAAATTTAGGCTTCTAAATCGCTCTCTTTTCCACTACCTGTCTTTTTATTTATCTCATTTCTCTCTTTATTTTATTATTTTAATATTTATTTCATTATTTAAGTCTCTCTTCCTCTCCACATCATTCTCTCTGTCCTTTTCTCTCTATCCTCTCTATTCCTGCACATCTATCACCTTTTCTCCATCTTCTAATTTTAGACTAAATAAAGTTTCTTAGTGATTTTTACTCACCTCGCCGTTCTTTTCAGACATTTTATACACATTTTGATAAAGAAAGTATTTTATATTAGTGAACATTAATAAACTGAGCTCTACTTACATCCTTCTTGTTCTCGTTCTGCTCCATTTTCAGTCTAAATGAAGTTGTAGTTTTTCTCCTGATTCTCTCGTTAAATGATCGATTGTGATGACGCGCTCAGCATTAATACTGTGGGCGGCTATGACGTCACAATGGAACACATGCCCCGCCCCTTAGTTACTGTTGCTAACTCAGTCTAGTTTTCAGTCTGGCTCCTGTTCTATTGGTGGATAATATGGAGAGAAGCTCTGATTAAGAGCAGAAGAGAAAAATGGGTTTAATATGTAAATCAAAGCAGACTGTTTACCTTTATGAGCTCTGACATCACACAGCCAGTAACATGTGACCTGTGTAAGATATATACCTGTTATATATGTACAGATTATAGATCTATGAGAGGATATAGACTAAAAACAACCTCACATTTAGTTATCAAACAGAATCTAAGTGAATAATTCAGACCCTGTAAAATCATTTTATAATAATCTGCAGTCTAAAGTCAAATTCAGTTCAGTTTATAGTACAGTTATAATGGGAGCTGCCATTGGCATTCTGCAGCTGTTAAGAATTTGCTTGTCAAGGTGTTATTACACTTCATAGCCATTAAGTGGCGCTGTTGCAGATTCATAGTAAAATAAAACAGCTCCAGTTGAAGATCCAGCTCTGGTAAATGACTGCATTAACACCATCCATACAAGATGCACAGCCGTCACATATAACTGCCAATAAGGTGTGTTGATGCTCATTCAGAGGATTATCTGCAGAACTTTTATTATATTTATATAATATATATTATATTTATATATTTATAAGGAATAGTTTATACTTGCTAAAAATAAGTTTCATACTTATTATTGATGGCGTGCCCCCCTGACATAAGTCTCAAATGTCACCCATGGTCACAAGTATTAGGTGCCCCTGCATGTTTTCTTTCCAGGCTGTGTCAATTTAGCATCTTGACTGTTTGTTGGATCCTACATCATACAAAACACAGTGCAGGTCATCAGGCACAGGTGTTGAGACAGAATTACTTCAAAAGTTTTAAATTAAAAAGATTTTTCCCACCTGGAAGTCAGAAACATCCCAGTTTCCACTTGATGAAGAATACAGTTTTATTCTTGATACAGTATTTGTGAAGGTTGTATAAACTAATTGCTTGTTGTGAGTCGCCTGCAACACAGTTTCTGTGCAACCTGACAGTTACACGAAGCAAATGCAAACAAAGTTACGCACAATACGTTTTGATTCCGTTCTGTACCGGAAAGAGCTGTTTACACATCGCCTTGTAGATTTTTTCCAGCTGTCACTGCTGTATGTTTTTTAATTTCAATATATCAGTGACGTTTTATCTTTTCTGTGATTTTAAGCCTTTAAAATTAATGTTTAAATTGCCATTATTGTTTTACTTGATATCTCTGTCATCTCTGTTAATAATAATGTAAAACACTCCAACCAGAGAATTTCTAGTGAGTAGAATTGCTACACAGTAGTGTCTCCCAGGTTGAACAGACACTAGAGGGCGCTCCTGAGAGACTCCAAAATGAATGGGTTTCTATGGAGCTTTTGTGGAAAACTGTCATTTGTAAATGAGGATTCACTCTCACATGCCCTCTATGTTTTGGTACAATCCGAGGAACAGGAAGTGACCAGGCTCCCCTTAAACTGACTCTGCTCCAGTCACAAGTGGTCAGTGGAGTGGACACAGCTAAGTCAGATCAGACTGAGACAGTTTGGGTAAGATAAAGTGCTAAAACAAGTGTGAAGTGTGAACAACAGCAAAGCAGTTCAGGTGCTGAACCACCTGAACAGAAAGAAACCAGCCCAAAAAATTAGGAGCTAAATGTGAAAACCGAAAGTGGAACTGAAGAAAAAGTAGATTCTTTCCTCATAAATATTCTTGATTAGCAGTAAAAGTTCTGCAGATAATCCTCTGAATGAGCATCAACACAACTTATAGGCAGTTATATGTGACGGCTGTTCATCTTGTATGGATGGTGTTAATGGAGTCATTTACCAGAGCTGGATCTTCAACTGGAGCTGTTTTATTTTACTATGAATCTGCAACAGCGCCACTTAGTGGCTATGAAGTGCCCCTCCAATAATATCTCTCTGCAGAGCCGCAGATTTACGCCAGTAGTTTCATGCCAACAGTTTCAGGCCAGCTGCATTCTACGCAAGCACTGACACTTGTTTTGGTTTCTCTTAGCGAGTGTTAGGCTAATTAAAATTTCTATCGTCTTAGGTGGGTTTCTGATATATCTGTGATCAATTTGCGTTGGGCAGGTGTTACATTTTAAGCTTTAGATTAAAATGAACTTTGGTTTGAACGCGTAAAGACATTCACAGTAAAGGTTACATAAACTTTAGCCAGCTTATGTTGCCTTGGTAAGCTGATGGGTTATGTGGACATATAACTCAATTCCCATTGAATTTAACCTCAGAGTTGATAGTTGGCATAACTGGGCTTTGTGTGTAAACTTAACACTGTAGCTATGTGCAGGTCTAAAACTTTACCTCAAACAGGCTTAAACTGAGCATAATATTAAGCCTAGAGCTTAAACAAACTTTCGTTTTGGAACACATACAGACATACACAGGGTAAATATGCACAAAGTGAAGCTACTGGGTTATGCAGACACCCCAAAATCGGAGATAAGTTGCCTAATTGAATAACTAACTGAAATAATGTGCAGCACAAAATATTGTCAGTTGTGCTTTAATTTGACCTCAAGGTTGAAAGTGGGCTTTAAATAATATGTGGGCTTTATGTATAAAGTTACACATGTGGAGGACTAAAACTCCATCAAACAGGCTTAAACTGAGCATAATATTTTATTGGAACAATAAAAATAAAATAATAAATAAAACAAATTACTGACATTTACCTAAAGAAACACCTAAAGAAACGAACAGAACGTTGATGTTCAGTGTGTTTCAGAACTCTCTGAACTGTGGACAGGGTTTTTAGGCTTTACCACGAGGTAAAGAAACTAATTAAATGTTGGGGTTGTAAAAGGATGATACCCTAACATTTCTCTCATGTCCCTAAATTCTGACATGAACAATGTGGAATAAAACAGGGCCCTTATTTCATCATCATCATCATCATCCAGAAGTGTCACACAGTGCGTCTGCAGTTGTGTAAGGGCGTTCAGTGCATTGTCCTCCTCCATGAAAAGAATCTGTGGTGTGAAGCATTTGTTCTTCAGTAGATGTTGATTTTCCTCCAGCCTTTCAACACCTGCTCTGATGTTTCTGATCACGTCGTTGTTCTTTGTGAGAAATATTCATAAAAAAACAATCAACAGTTTTACAATTTGAGGCAAACCTCATAAAATTTAAGGAGTAAATATCTAAACACTGTAAAGAACTGAACAACAACACAAATGTTTCCCATACCTCAAGTCTCTGTGGTGGCATGACCCCCTCCAGTGCTCCCCCATCATGCCTCATTTCTCCTGTTCCATTCTGTGACTGTAGAATAGCACAATGTGATGAACTGTATTTAAATTGTCCCACAACCACAATCATATTAACATAATGTAACATATTTAAAGGAGTTACTTGTTGCGTACATCATGTAGACCCAAGGCAAGCGCTGATATACTTTTAAATCACAAGCTTGAGCTTTGAACTATTCGTATCAGTCCACAGAAACCAAAAAACAAAGGTTATTAAAGGATATTTGAGATATCGCATGTCAAATTATATAATAATAAACAAATGAATCAACTTACCTAACTGTCAGTACGGCAGGTCCCAACTGCCATGGCCTCCTCAGCCCAATGTGCAAATCGCTGTCCATGTCTATGACGAAAAAAATGAAACTAAAATGAGGACATAAAGATTTACAGAATGACAGTAAAAGAATTGGAAATCCTTCAAGAGTAAAATTCTCCATGAGGAGTCGGCACCACCACCGTCTGATGGCTGGAATGTCATGCTGAGAAACAAGCAATATTTAAATGAATATTAATGCTTAAAATGAGAAAAGTGACAATAATTTAAGTTCAATGTGCCTGAATAAGACTCACAGCAGTGGAATCAAAGGGCTCGTTTAAGACGATGTGTCAGAGATACTGAAACATATTCATTTTGCAACATGTTATTTTTCATATTACAGACTCGATACAGACTGATGGGTCTAATACATTACCATAACAATGAAGATGCCACAGGATGTCACACCGAGTTGCCGTGGGATGTGCGGAAATGGCAATTAACATTTAAAAAGAAGTCCAACAGTCCACATGACAGGATGATGGTATATTACAATAAACCCTTACCTTGTTTTCCATCAGGATCCAGCGGCCGGGTGCTACTCTCATAGCCAGTTTGCTGCAATATGGAAGTATGGATATTCAAATTTTTCATTAGATAATTGAATCATACGCTTAATCTATCAGGTAATATATATATATATATATATATATATATATATATATATATATATATATATATATATATGTATTATCAGATAGATAATTTACTGATAATGTGTCATTTTTTAACTTATTACTTTTTGTCTGTAAAGTTGATTGACTTTACTGTTGTGTGTGAACGTTACTACATAAATACAGTAGGTTTGTCTCACAACACTGCAGAACTTTATAAAGACAATTCAACTTTTGAAACCTACTGAACACATGGGTAATATTTAACATTCCACATTCTTAACATACTAAGGCTCATTATTCAGTAAGTACAGGGACTTCAATGCAAACTGGTTGAGCTATTCTTAGGGTATAGTAGTGTGTAATAAAACTTTTAAGGGGTTAAAGAGCTTCAAACGTTTGTCCAACCCAGATGTGGTACAAACACATGCAAAGAACATTGAACAGCAAGCAAAAAGTTTATAAAGAACAGCAACCAATAAGCCAAACAGGCAAACAAATAACTTTTGAACAGTGGAACAGGAAACTTGCAAGGCCAACTTCAAACTTGGGTAAAATTTATAATGGGTATGTAAAACCTGAACAATGCCATATAGCGGCCGTTGCCATAGGCATGAGGGTTAATGGAGTCAAGGAAGTGCATCACCTGTGAAATACAGAGTCTACAGGCTTGTAATGTTCTATTTCATGACGTTTCCCTTGCATCAAAAGTAAAAAGGTTTTCTGATGAGCTGTTTGTGACTCATTACAAGGCAGATTAATTGTTCAGTACACAGTTGACACAGTATTTTACAATTCAGTAAAAAGCATAAACGTACACACAAAACCCAGAGCCCTTGTTTCCACACAGGAAGGAGAATCATGTCCTTAGATACTGTATCAACTTTAGGGATTAGATTGAAGAGAAAATGCATACAGAAAGTCAGAGTTTTAACATTAATGAGAGCCAAAGACAACAGTGTTTCACTAGTACAGCATCAAAGTGAATAAGAAAGAAAGTGATCACTTACTGGAAGAGACAGGATTGGATCTGCTTCCAGAGGGGGCTTCCAACTTGCTATAACATATGCATCAATGGCATGTTCATCCTTTCCCTGACAGTTAATCAATTCAGTAATTATTCTGACTGAAACAGTAGCTCATTTTTAGCATGTCAAATGCAATCAGTTGTGTCAAGAGACCTGATGCATTTCAATGTCACTTATCACTCTGAAACAGCAACTGACAATCTGTAATATTGTATCAGGCACACAGAAACAGAAGTAAATAGGGCGTGGCAAATTTATGTGTAGCGATATTTATGTGGTGGTAAAGTGAACTTACTGTTGCTTCTGCTTCTTCACATAAACCCAATACATGAAGTCAGAGCGTTTTAGTGTGGTTGTGCCAACGTCAACTACTGGCTCATCTGGAGTCCTCATTTTGTCCAACACATAATCAAGCTTGAAACAATGTTCAGATATTGAGATTTGTGATTACATTCATTTTTACTGAGTTTTTAAAATATATTTTATCTCTATATTTTTAAACAATCGTACCAGTGCCTTCTGACCAGGATGTAAAGTGAAGTTCCAAGCAGCTCTTGTGGCATGAATATTGTCCAGTGATGTCAGACGTCGACATTCCACAGTAAGTCGACATTCCAGCAGTAAAAAAAAAATCCAGCAGTAAAAAACCACAGTAAGCACATGATCCAGGACATCCCAGGCAAACATCCATCCAACGCCTCACTCACCAACTGAAAACGGCACTTGTGTGTGGGGCACTTCGGCAGGGATCTCAGAGGAAACTGCAGTTCCTGGAATAAGAATTGCATCAAATGAATCTTCAACAGAATGAAACAAAATGCTGCTGTAAGATTTAGTACAGCACTGATCGATGCAGTTCAGCTGCTCTGAAATAAAACAAATCATGTGTTTGTAGTGAAAGACATACATTTTTGGAAGACATTGCTGTAACAGCCTGACATTTCACTGGCAAACATGTTTGCAACCGATAAATGGGGTAATTTAGATGTGGTCAAACAAAACTCTAAAACCTCCCTTTCCACACATCTATGTAATTTCTGCATTTGCCAGGGATTTCCTTATATACTGGACATAATAAATAAATAAATAAATAGTACTATTTATTGTTAATGACACAAAAAAAATGTAATATGATTTGAAAATTGTATCCATGTTGCCCACCTATAACAGCTTGTCTAGAGATGTTCAGTGACACATCAACTCCAAAGGCCCTCTGGATTCTCTCCAACCTCGCTTTGTTTTTTTTGTGCATTCATGTGATGAACATTGTTCCTCATCAAGAATACGTGAGTAGAGGACTGGCTCATGTTCAGGAAGTGATTGTTTTTTCTTAATTTGGCAAAAAGTTGCTCTGCCACTTGGCTAATTACTTTGCCAGCCAGCTGTGGGACCAGGGAGATTTTCCGCAGCAGGTCCCCGTCATCCTTCGCATTTGCCTCATGAAACTTGTCATACAGGCAATAATGCTCTGTCGAGCCGGTCACTGGGTGAACCCCCTTGTCGGGGACGTCTTTGGGGCTCTCCAGCTAGTGTAGTGAAATCTTCACCTTTCCTTGTTTTGCTATTGTTTCCTTAGAAGGTGCCAATGGGCGACCGTCAAAGGGACTAAAGGGCATCATTTCTGGTTCCCTCAAGTTAGTATGGGCGGCCCATGCACAAAGTGATATATAGCCACATTCGGCATGTGCCTCCATGACAGAAGAATATCTGCAAAGTCACATGGACTCTCAGCTCCAATGTTGTGCCTCACACTGTACAAAATACCACAGGGGCACATGGTGACTGCCCTGAGAGAGAATATGTGTAAATGAGACGACAACAATGTCAGAGTTAAAAAAAAGAAAGATAGCCACTCCGCATAAAAATAAACAGTCATTCTGCTTGAGTACAAATAATATTTTACATTTCAAATGACCTCAGAGTGAATGCATCATAATATGGTTTCTACCGTTAAATCTCACACAAATTTAAAGTCATTTCTTTATACACTTTTCCAAACAGCATACTGTAATATGCACCATTCTCAAACAACACTGTGCTTTAGTCAAAAATGGGATTACCTGAGGTGGCTCAAATTTTCTCAAACACTTCGTCATAAGTGTGTCTTGATTTCATCTCAGTGGAAAGTGTGAGAAAGAGATCTTAAGGAGATCCTCTGAAGTCTAAACCACACTCTCTACGTAATTTTCGTATCACTCCTGCCCAGTCAACAAATTAGAAAAGAACTGCAAGGTAAAGTCGAGGTCAAGGTAAAGAAGTCCTATTAGGAGAAGATAAGATTGGATAAGATTAATTTAGATTTAGTCACTGTATGTTTACACAGTTAATAGACACCACAAAATAAAGTTCAGCATCTACCCTAAAGTGTAAGTAAGTTTGTTAGTTCAATACAGTCATATTTACCTTTGTTTAGAGCTCATCTGTCAGACGGTCCTCAGTGACAGTTAACTCTACTTCAGCAACCGATTTCAGAGCTGTGGCAAACTCAGCATTGAGCACAATATCAGACTTCCTTTTACGCGGACCAATCCATTGAGCTCAAAAGTGATAGGTTGGTGGGACAGCAAACGGATTGTGTTTTGAACCTTGAGAAAATGCCAAAAAGAGTAGTTTATTATATCTTGGTCTATTATGCATATGGAACTGATAGCATAAGGCCATTTTACCAATCCTGCTCCTGGAGTACCCCCTGCCCTCCATATTGGGCTGTTTTGCCTCTTCTAACACAACTGCTCGAATTAATCAGCTAAATAACAAGCCCTTCCTGAGATAAAGTGGCTGTGTTAGAGCTGGAACTACACACAAATGTATAAGGCAGGGATACTTCAGGACCAGGGTTGGGAAATGCTGGCATAAGGAATACTTTCTCAGGCTTTCATTTCTTTTTACAAAGCCACAACCAATCATCTCCATGGCATCCCAAAACCTTGCAATATCCACTTGTCTGGTGTAATTCTCTGGAGGTCCTTCCAGGTCACTTAACTAGTGAAGAAGAAAAAACTTAATAGCACATTCTTAAATAATTTCAATAATTTACAAAATGCAAAGAACAACTGCATCAGCATGTTCTGCCAAAACATTCTTATTTGACACATGAAAAGCACCCTTTTTATGCAAATCCATTATGACCACAGCAAGGTGATCACCACAGGTGACACAAGTATAGTGGTATTCATGGTCCGTGAGAGTCTCAAAATCAGATATGCATGGAGCACCATGTCTTTTGAGGGGAACTTTACCCCTGGTACTCTGCTGACTGTTGTATGGACAGAATGCCAATGTTGTTAGTTTGTGTGTCTGTATGTATATATATATATATATATATATATATATATATATATA
Organism: Colossoma macropomum; assembly: GCF_904425465.1. Lineage (NCBI taxonomy): Eukaryota > Metazoa > Chordata > Actinopteri > Characiformes > Serrasalmidae > Colossoma > Colossoma macropomum. The sequence continues at coordinate 3,503,869 of NW_023494786.1, read as the reverse complement.
TATATATATATATATATATATGTGTGTGTGTGTGTGTGTGTGTTTATTTTTTTTTGATACACAAGGGCAGGTCAAGTAATATGCGGTCGCTGAAATTGTGCACACCATCATTCCACTCTTGATAGCGGTAACACAAGTCACAGACTGGGCAACGTTTACAGTAATAATAATAATAATAATCACTTTAATAAAGCAAGAGTGTCTCTCTTAGCGCTCACACTCCTTCCACCAGCTGCACGAGGCTGAATTTGGCTTCCTATTTGAATTTTCTTTTCACCTCAAATGGTGCAGCAGTTACATTCTGGTGCCCCAAGTGTTATAATAATAACTGCTGCACCATTTAAGGTAGAACGGGAAATTAGAAAAAGAAGCAGGTGAGTAAGAAGCGACTTCAGCTTCATATCAGCTAGAATAGAGTCTCATTTGTGTCTCATTAAACAATAATTTAATGAGACACTAATTAACTAATTTGATCATCAGGACTCGCCGCTGCAGAAAGGTAGTTAAGATAACTGGCTAATGTACGACATCATGGCTGACCAGCGTTCAGAGAATTACACCATATAAAGTCTGTACACATGAATTCAGTGCCACATTAACTCAAAACAGTAATAACTTATGCAAACTGACTTCTGCAAACTGTCTCTCTCTCTCTCGCTCTCTGTCTCTGTCTCTCTCTCACTCTCTCTTTCTCTCTCTTTCTCTCTGTCTCTCTGACTCTCTCTTTCTCTCTCTCTCTCTTTCTCTGTCTCTCTCTCTCTACATGTCGATTATATTCAGCATAACTTGGAAAAGATAAAAATATTGATTTGGGCTGAGTCTTTACTGTAGCTCCTGAAACTGATCAGTGTAATGACTCCTTTCTCAAATATTTTGGTCCATATTTACCAAAACTATTAAGGATATCTTGAAAATATAATTTGTTAATCAGCTGCTGATTCTTTTCGGGAAATAAACTGAAATAATAAATGCAAATTTAAGACAAAATGAACTGTTGGATTTATAGGCTTTTATTCTGGTGTGTCCAACGCAGTCAATCACTTTAGTGACACTCAGAGATTTTATTAAGGCAGTTTAGCTCTTTTATTATTCTGATATTTTCAGAGCCGCTGAATTATTTTTAGAGTGATAAAATCATCAGTAAAGGTGATCAATAAAGATATGGACAAATATAAACTATTTAAAAAACTGATTATTTTAATTTAATTCTCTGAAATTAATGATATAATAATCTGTTTGAGGTTCTCTGTATTTTTACAGATATTTACATATTTACAATTTTCCAGATCAGTTTCTAATCTTAAAATCTGATCTTATTATTCATAATTAACACTTAAAGAGGAAGTTTTTTAGAGATGGTGATAGGAACCAGGCGTCTCCCTGAAACACTGCCGGATGTCGGACACACTGCTGGTCTAAAATGTACTTAAGTCCATTCATAGAGAATCTCGGGAACAATCAGCCTATTAAAATGTACTCAGAGCGGAGGAAACTACGGCATGACAGCGGGGACAAAACGCAAAGCTGAACAGTCTCCACTCTGGCGACATCTACTGGATATTCAGGGAACAGCAGCTGTTCTGATAAACTAGCAGTGTTTCTCATTCTGAGCTGATCAGAATGAGCCTGACTCTGACTCTGATTACTGATGGAGTCTAACAGAGTCAGTCACAGCGCTCCTCTGCCATGGTGTGTGTTTCGGTGTCCATTATGGAGCTTCTCTTAGCTGTAAATGGCATATAGACCATCCTTCAGTCTGTATGACCCCAACAACACATCAGTGATGATACGCTGGAGTTAGACAGTAAAGCAGCGATTATTATGAACCTCATTTTTAATCAGACAGCAAATCTGCTATTTATTTATTTATTTACTCAGATAAACACGGCATCATTGAGATTCAGTGAAATACATTATTGTAATCCCACTAAACGTTAATCAATCATACTGATCAGTACTTTCTGTGCTGCTCGTGGCTGATTGGATGAACACACGCGGCCCTACAAACGTGTTTTGAACCTTTTCTCTTTCCGTAGTTCAGAGCTGTTGGGCATTGCTTGGTGCGCGCGCTCAGTCGAGGAGGAGCTGAATGGGATCAAAGCGGTTTAAAGTGAAAGTGAAAGTGGAGCAGCGTCTGTTCAGAGAAGAGAAGATCATAAACAGAGAAAAGCTCAGAGGTAATTACTGAAGATCAACACTCACAGTTTACTGAGGAGAACAATGAGAACCACACTAATCTGAGAGGAACAGCTGCTGGGTTCTGTTTTAGGTTCTACTGAAAGGGTCTGTTTGATAAAGTTAGATAACTGAAGCTAAGCTAAGCTAATGCTCAAGTAGCCAGTAAACCCAGAGAAATGTTAGAGCTTTTAGAGCATCAGAGCTTCTTTCTGTGAGGAGAATCTTTAATTTATGTAAATCACCGCATTTTGGTTCTAAATAGTTCAGAATGAGCTTCTTAAAGACTTTTATTCTGGAGAAAACGCTAACGGCTAACAGCTAAATGCTAACAGCTGGGTGACTTGTTCATGCTGTAGTTGAGCTGTGGGTGACTCGTTTGTTCATCCACCATAATTAATTTTTAACTCCACAATGCAGACTATCATATTTTCTTTACGTATGACTCCAGTATGATTTTTCTCCATTGTTCTGTTTCAGTCTGATTCAGAGAGATCAGACTCACCTGATCTCAGCTATGAGTCCATGAAGAGTCAGTGATTCACCATGAAGATCCAGAGAGGAGGACAGTTCTACTGAGGTAGAGAGAGTTTACAGTATTAATGGTGCAGTGAAGTGTTCCTCACTTCCAGCCTCACCTGATTAACCTCAGCAGGTAGAGCAGAGTAACCTGTGCAGAACTGTGGTTCTACAGAACATGGAGAGAGGAGTGTGTCTGTGAAGAGTGACTGGTCCATGGGGGAACCTCTTAATTTCAGCAGAGGAGGAGGAGATCCCAGCTGTGTGTCTATGAAGAGTGACTGGTCCATGGGGGAACCTCTGAATTTCAGCAGAGGAGGAGGAGAACCCAGCTGTGTGTCTAGAAAGAGTGACTGGTCCATGGGGGAACCTCTTAATTTCAGCAGAGGAGGAGGAGATCCCAGCTGTGTGTCTATGAAGAGTGACTGGTCCATGGGGGAACCTCTGAATTTCAGCAGAGGAGGAGAACCCAGCTGTGTGTCTATGAAGAGTGACTGGTCCATGGGGGAACCTCTGAATTTCAGCAGAGGAGGAGGAGAAACCAGCTGTGTGTCTGTGAAGAGTGACCGGTCCATGATGTTACCAGCACAGTCCAGTGGAGGGAGAGGAACCTCTGACTCAGGGTAAATAACTGCTAACAGTAAATAACAGTTCTGACAGTGAATCATTGTAAACATGTATCTGAGCTCTGGGCTGCATGTTGTAGATCAGTTTGTAAAGATCAGAGTAAAGAGTTTTTCACATATTTAATATTCAATAATGGTCAGTGCTTTCACACTGGCTGCAGATGCGAGGTGATGCTGCACTGAAGCATTGCGCTGTTTAGAGAATAGACCAGGAGACGTTTTTTCCAACTGCCACGCGCGTCAAAAGTCCTGAAAATCAATGAAAAGTAAACAGGAAACGGTGGACAAACATAAAAATGCTATTTTTAATTCTTTTAATTCATGACGAAATACTAGTTAAACATTCTGTGCTGCAAACAGATTTCCTGGTTGGTCTAAAGGCTTGAAACTTTTTCCTAATCAGAAGTCAGAACACTGTCCAGGATAAACAAACATACCGTGCACTTTTATGAATTGTATTTTTGTTGAGCAGAGTGACTGATGTGACCATTTAACTGCCTGGAAGAATGAATGGCTGTAAAGTTTCTCCTACTATGCTCTGAAGCTTGAACGGTATATGTATGAAGGCCAGCACTCACACCACACAGAGGTAGCATGTGTGAATCAGGCCTAATGCTGCTCCGACAGGGTAAAAGTGTTTTCTACCACTTCGTATTTTAGCCAACTAATGTTAGTATCATAATGTTTATTAGTTTACCCGTCGGAAAACAATGGGTGTGTTAGCTAAGAGAACACTAGCCAGCCTTACTCCAGAGCATGTCAACATGCTCACGTCCTGCACTGCATTTAAAGTTTTTGTAAACTATTGCTAATAGTTATTTTGGACTGGAAAAAGTTATTTTTTTACGTATGAAGTATTATTTAAACTGCTGGACTTCCAGACCCAGGAAGGTTTTATATAGGATGGACAATTTTTTCACTTTTACATACTTAAATGTCACTTTAAGCAGACTTACTATATAGTTTGTTTTTGTATTGCAGAGTTATGACTTCTGCAACTCAACAGCCCCTATGCTGGAGCAGAGGCGGCTATTTTGAGTTACATTTTTACACATTATCTTCATTTGAAAGCCTTCTAATGCTAATAAAATAATAAAATTTATATTATCAAATTAGTTTATTTCACTTTTATTAGGATTGCATTTATTAATGTTACAAATGTGTTTACTTAAGCTATGAAGCTTAAGTTTCATATTCATGTTTCATGGGTCATTATTTTAATTTGCTATGGGAACTTATGTTAAGGCAGAGACTGGACAACAGGGCGACATTCACATATTTGCAGACTTGAGCAGGTGAAGTAAAACAGGAACCGGAGCCACGCCCACAGGAAGCAGAGACATTAGGGTATCACTGACCAGAGCAGAGGGGGAGGATGACCTGCTCTTAACCTTTAGTCTGTTTAACAAGTGGTGTAGTGTGTATGTAGTTCATGAAACACATGCATGTTTCATCACACTGTTTATTTATTTTTACACTGAATACACTCTACATGTCAATACATCAGGTTGTATGTTTATTTTCAAAATAGGCCATTTTAATGAATTATGAGTTTATTTACAGTGAGTTAATTCAAAGCAGAAGAATTTTTGTGACTAACGGCTCCTTAAACCAGCACTAAATACTGTTTGATCTTTCAGGTCTACAATAAAGCCTAAATAGACCTGCTATGGTCACCTTTCATTTCCTTCTTCTTAATCCTAACAAAACTGACGTACTACTTCTTGGACCCAAAGCAGAGAGATCTCAACTCTCCAAATTTGAACTAAATTTAGAGGCCATACGGTCATTCCAAGCACTACTGTAAAAAATCTAGGAGTCATCTTCGATTCTAGGCCCTCTTTTGATACATGTTTGCAACATTGTTAGAACCACATTCTTTCACTTGCGTAACATCACTAAACTACATAATATTCCAGCCCTAAACGATGCGGAAAAGCTGGTGCCTTTATAACCTCCAGGCTGGACTACTGTAACACCAATTTAACTGGTTGCTCCAACACTTTACTAAATATGCTCCAACTGTCCAGAATGCAGCTGCTAGAGTCCTTACAAGGACCAAAAATTTGACCATGTATCCCCAATCCTGTGGTCATTACACTGGCTACCTGTTAAATTTCCTGTAGAGTAGAAGATTCTTCTCTTAATGTATAAATCATTAAATGGCCCCACAGTATCTTAGTGAATTAATTCAGTCATATGAACCCACATGTACGCTCCGCTCACAAAATAACGGCCTGCTGACAGTTGCTAGAATTAGAAAAACCACAGCAGGTGGTCAAGCATTTTCCATAAAATTGTGAGATCAACCTCCCAACCTTCGTTTGGGACTCAGACACACTCTCTACATTTAAAACTAGACTCAAAACTTTTCTGTTTGCACAAGCATTTTGCTAATATCAGTTGCACTATTAACTCACTAATGTCTCTCCATAAATGGACCTGTCCTGTTAATCTCTCTCTCTCTCTCTCTCTCTCTCTCTCTCTCTCTCTCTCTCTCTCTCTCTCTCTCCCTTTATTTGAGCCCCTGAGCAACGTTTGCCTGAGTCGCCATATGGGAGCCACCAGAGCTGCTAGAGTCACCAGAGCTCCATCTCTGTTGGCTGATCTGCACTGTATTGACCACCATGGAGTTTCATGCTGTACAAAGCTGTGCAAACCTCACCTGCATGAACTGACCCTCCTGATACTGCTGCTGCTGCATAAACTAATCTAATTAACCATTGCTCCACCTGTTTTTCCCGTTTTGTATTCTAATATTTTATACTAACACTGTTTGTTATCAGGTGTCAAACAGAGGAGGATGGGTTCCCCTTTTGTGTCTTGGTTCCTCTCAAGGTTTCTTGCTTTTGCTCTCAGGGAGTTTTTTCCTTCCCACTGTCGCCATTGGCGACGCTCATGGGGGCTCGCACCCGGATTTTTCTGTAAAGCTGCTTTGTGACGACACCAGTTGTAAAAAGCGCTATATAAATAAACTTTGACTTGACTTAACTATTTATTATTAAGGTTTAAAGAAAGCGAAAGGAAGTTCATAGATTATGTCTGTAAATATCCAGAACGTATGTTAACCAATAATTCATAACAATGTTAATTACTCAAAATTTTTTATTTCATGATGTTTATTGCAACAAAAACAATTTACCAGTAGAGACAGGAAATCAGAACACAATTTCAAGTGACTAAAGACTTTTTTATAAATGTTGTTTTTAATTAATCCATTGTTTATATGTAGTTTTTTTTCAGAATTTCTTTATTCATTAATGCATTAACTTAATTTGATTTGTGCTTTATTTTTATTCATATTGCTAATTATTATTATTATTATTAATAATAATAATAATAATAATAATATCACTTTCAACATGATCACAAACATTGTGATGAGCAGATTTTACAAACAGGTCAGTTATTTTCACTGTACACTGAGATTTGTGTTATTAAGATGCCTGTACCAGCTCATTGGCGTATCGTATCATCAGCTTAGTGAGCAGAACAGAGACCCAGATAGTGCCACATGCCTCAGTAAAGGTTTGATTCACAATGCGTGTTAGTGAACCTTTAACCATAAATAACCGCTTCTATAATATTTAAAACGTTTAATATTTAAAAAGTTTAACCTCAATTAATGTTAAGTAATTAAGTACAAACTCCAAAGATACTGTTTGTTTGTCAGCTGAAGAGCTGCTACTGGCTTCATTTCAGTCAAGAGAAGCTTTACTGCCTTTAATAACTATTCATTTACTGAAAGTGTTAGAAATGTAAAATTCATTCTTCATACGTAATGCTGTCAAAGTGTTTACCATGTGAAATGTATCTGAATGCATCCATTCTGAATATGTAATTTTACACAGTTAAAACTATAGTGTTCACATTTAAAGATTCACTTGAACTTTATTAATGAACTATATTTACTGTTATTATGCTTAAATGAAGAACATGTAAATAAGCTTTGTTTTATATTAAATATAATTGTTGATTCTTGATAAAGTCATCCAGATAAGCTTTGTTTTACATTCCTATAAACTACTACAAACAAAAAGTTTTTTGTTTCTTTTGTTTAACAAAATATCTCAAATCTAATTAAATAAATTATTACAAAACTTTAATGGGTATTTGTGTTAATGATGTTTGTTACTGTGTTTTGGTCCTGATTAGGCAGCACTCCACACAAACAGCACTGCAGATAAACACTCTGGAAGATGTTCACCAACCAGTGGATGACGTCCTTCACAGAGTCTTAGAGAGACACAAAACCAGCATGAAGAAGAAGTACGAGAGCATATTTGAGGGAATCAGAACAGAAGAGAATAAAACCCTCCTGAACAGGATTTACACACAGCTCTACATCATAGAGGGAGAGAGTGAAGGAGTGAATGAAGAACATGAGGTTCTACAGATGGAGAAAACTTTCAGGAGACGCTTAAAAGACTCTCCAATCAACTGCTTAGACATCTTTAAACCTCTAGAAGGTCCTGAAGGAGAAACACTAGAAGAGAACATTAGAGCTGTGAAGGCTGACAGTCTCAGACACAAAGAAAGAGAAGAAGATAACAGACCAAAAGAGCCAGAGCTCAGAAGTGTTCTGACTAAAGGCATCGCTGGAATTGGAAAAACTGTCTCTGTGCAGAAGTTCATTCTGGACTGGGCTGAAGGAAAAGCCAATCAGGATGTAGAGCTCATGTTTGTGCTTCCGTTCCGGGAGCTGAACCTGATTAAAGATGATCAATACAGTCTTCATGGACTTCTGTGTGACTTCCATCCTGAGCTCAAAGATCTGGACCCAGAGATTTATGATCAGCTCAAAGCTGTGTTTATATTTGATGGTCTGGATGAAAGTAGAATTCCACTGAACTTTGAACAGTGTGAGAAAGTATCTGACATCACTATGACATCATCAGTGGGTGTGTTGATGACAAACCTCATCAAAGGAGAGCAGCTTCCCTCTGCTCTGATCTGGATAACCTCCCGACCAGCAGCAGCCAATCAGATCCCTCCTAAATACATCAAGCGTGTGACAGAAATTCAGGGATTCAGTGACCCACAGAAGGAGGAGTACTTCAGGAGGAGGATCAGTGATGAAGACCAAGCCAAGAGAATCATCTCCCACATTAAGACAGTGAGGAGCCTTCACATCATGTGCCACATTCCAGTCTTCTGCTGGATCTCAGCCACTGTTCTTCAGCAAATCATGAAACAGCATCATACAGAAATCCCTAAAACTCTGACTGAAATGTACTCACACTTCCTGCTCACTCAGACAAACATGAAGAATGAGAAGTATGAGGAGAAAAAGAGGAGAAACCCAAAGAACGTGCTGGAGTCCAACAGAACCATTCTTCTGAAACTGGCTGAACTGGCTTTCAAACAGCTGGTGAAGGGCAATGTGATGTTCTATGAAGAGGACCTGAGAGAGAGCAGCATTAATGTCACTGAGGCCTCAGTGTATTCTGGGATTTTTACTGAGATCTTTAGGGAGGAATGTGTGCTTTACCAGAGGAAGGTCTACTGCTTTGTTCATCTGACCTTTCAGGAGTTCCTGGCTGCTGTTTATGTGTTTCACTGCTATGAGAGCAAAAACATGGAGGAACTGCAGAGATTTAACCCACAGAACAGTATGAGGACTAAGAAAGTTCTTCTGGATGAGGTGCTGATGGGAGCAGTGGATGAAGCTGTAGAGAGTCAGAATGGACACCTGGATCTTTTCCTCCGTTTCCTGCTGGGGATCTCACTGGAGTCCAATCAGAGACTCTTACAGGGTCTACTGACCCCAACACAGAGCAGCTCAGAGAGAACCAGAGAGCACATCAAGAGGTTAATCAAAGGAGAAGATAAATATCATATCTCCACTGAGAGCTCCATTATCTCCACTGAGAGATCCATCAATCTATTCCTCTGTCTGTCTGAAATGAATGACGAGTCTCTCTCCAGAGAGATTCAGGAGTATCTGAAATCAGGGAGACACTCAGAAGTGAAACTCTCTCCTGGACAGTGTTCAGCACTAGCCTGCATGCTTCTGACCTCAGAGGAGGTTCTGGATGAGCTGGACCTGAAGAAATACAACACATCAGAGGAGGGTTATAGGAGACTGATCCCAGCTCTGACTGTCTGCAGAAAAGCTCGGTGAGTGTTACATCTACATTAATACAGCAGATTAATATTGGATTATTGATGATTTATTAAGGCTGAAAACATTACATCTTCAGTTCAGATTAAAAATAAATTTTAATTATTATAGGTTTAGTAATTATGAAGAGCTGCAGGTTCACTGCTTGGCCACTTTAATAGAAACCCCTATTTTTGGAGTTATGACTCATTGTTATATTGTCAGTATATTCTGTGGTACATTGAGATATGGACATATTGTGATAGAGCTCTTCAGTTTTAGGAACAATAAGCATTAAATTATTAAATTTAATAATTGTAACTTATTAAATTTACACTGTAAATATTTGAAGTTTTTATAAAACATATAACTGAGTAAATCTTGAAGAAGCAATGTTAAACAGTAGCTTATATGGAAGCCATCATCTAAAATAAATAACATAAAACAAGGCTCATTTACATGTTCTTCAATTAAACATATTAACAGTGAATAGAATTTTTAAATAAAGTTCAAGTGATGCTAAGTATGGCTCTAGTTTTTATAGAGTTATAGTGTTAGGGGAGGGGTCACTCTAAGTATGGCTCTAGTTTTTATAGCGTTATAGTGTTACGGGAGGGGTCACGCTATGTATGGCTCTAGTTTTTATAGCGTTATAGTGTTAGGGGAGGGGTCACGCTAAGTATGACTCTAGTTTTTATACTGTTATAGTGTTAGGGGAGGGGTCACGCTAAGTATGGCTCTAGTTTTATATCGTTATAGTGTTAGGGGAGGGGTCACGCTAAGTATGGCTCTAGTTTTTATAGTGTTATAGTTTTAAGGGAGGGGTCACGCTAAGTATGACTCTAGTTTTTATACTGTTATAGTGTTAGGGGAGGGGTCACGCTAAGTATGGCTCTAGTTTTATATCGTTATAGTGTTAGGGGAGGGGTCACGCTAAGTATGACTCTAGTTTTTATACTGTTATAGTGTTAGGGGAGGGGTCACGCTAAGTATGACTCTAGTTTTATACCGTTATAGTGTTAGGGGAGGGGTCACGCTAAATATGACTCTAGTTTTTATACCGTTATAGTGTTAGTGGAGGGGTCACTTCCGGGTTCTCCAGTCTTCATGACGTCACCCTTTCCGCCAATCACAAGCATCTGCCTCGTTTGCAATCGCCTGATTATTAATGCAATTCACCTGTTTTTGTCTGCATCAGACTTTAAAAGGACTCTGGTTTGTCCTCCTCATTGCGAGGTATTGCCATTCACTATTTTACTGAACGTTTCTTTACTATTTTTCATGACTTGTGTTTTTGAACCCTTTGCCTGTTTTTGGATATTGCTCTTTTGTGTTTGCCCTTTTGCTCTGGTCGCTTGTACTTTTGTATTTTCCAGTTTTTGACTTTTTGCCTGGCTTTTGGATTCTGATTTTGGATTTGCCCTGAGTCTGTCTTTTTATCTTACTGTTCTCTCATTAAACCAACTTCCGTTTTTAAGATCCGCGAGTGTCTTTCTGTGCTTGGGCAACATTACATTAATAAAGTGGACAGTGAGCATCTGTAACCTTCTATATAAACTTGGGGGTGCAGGTGCTCCTGTTGCTCCATTGTTCATGTACATATGTGTAACCCAGACTCCCTCACAGCTCCACTCTGCGCTGTGTTGAATGAGTCAAACCACAATGGAATCTGCAGTGGTTTATTCTGTACAGCAGTTTTCACAGAGAAATGGATAGACAGTGGCAAGGAAAAACTTCCTAAGAGCAAAAAGAAGAAACCTTGAGATGAACCAAGACTTAGAAGGGAAACCTAGCCTCCTCTGGTCGACACCGGATAGCAAACAGCTTTAGTATAAAATATTATAGTATAAACAACAAACAAAACAAAACAGATAGAGCAATGGTTAATGCAGCAGCAGCAGCATCAGGAGGGTCAGTTCATGAGGGTGAGGTTTGCGCAGGTTTGTACAACGTGAAACTCCATGGTGGTTGAAACTCTGGTGGTGACTGTAGCAGGTCTGGTGGTTTGTCGCTCAGGGGCTCTAATAGAGAAAAAGAAAGAGATTGATTTCAGAGAGAGAAAAAGAGGGAGAGAGAGAGAGATTGATTAGCAGGACAGACAGGTATATTTTGTATATTGTCATAAGATTTATTGCTTGTAAATCCTGGAGAATAATTAATTCTGTGGGGCCATTTAATGATTTATACATTAAGAGAAGAATCTTCTACTCTACAGGAAATTTAACAGGTAGCCAGTGTAATGACCATAGGATTGGGGATATATAGTCAAATTTTTGGTCCTTGTAAGGACTCTAGCAGCTGCATTCTGGACCAGTTGGAGCATATTTAGTAAAGTGTTGGAGCATCCAGCTAAAATGGTGTTACAGTAGTCCAGCCTGGAGGTTATAAAGGCACCAGCTTTTCCGCATCATTTAGGGCTGGAATATTACGTAGTTTAGTGATGTTAGCAAATAAAAGAATGTGGTTCTAACAATGTTGCAAACATGTATCAAAAGAGAGACTAGAATCAAAGATGACACCTAGATATTTTACAGTAGTGCTTGGAATGACCGTATGGCCTCTAAATTTAGTTCAAATTTGGAGAGTTGAGATCTCTCTGCTTTGGGTCCAAGTAGTAGAACCTCAGTTTTGTTAGGATTAAGAAGAAGGAAAATGTTCATCATCCAGCTTCTGATATTTTTAACACATTCTTCAAGATTATTTAGATTCAGAGCCTCATTTGGTTTAGCAGGTATGTAGAGCTGCATGTCGTCAGCATAGCAGTGAAAACTAATGCTGAACCTGTGAATTATAGTAATCACACTGCAGATCTACATCATACATCAGTGTGGAAAAGAAAAAAGATGGAGTGATGCCGCTTTGTTATTTTAAACTCCAGTCGCCCAGCCAGTACAACCACTCTTTCAAAATAAAAGTCTCTTTCAGCTCATTGATTAAGTGGTGAATTAAGTACAGCAAAGACTAAACATGTATTATGTGGTATTAATTTATATTCACATTAGTAAAAATCTAGTGAAACATTCCAGTCAGTGTCAGTTCTGCTACATATGGTCATATTGTTAGTCAAACTGCTGTTTCTGATGCTCATTACTGTCCACTCTTATCCACAGAGGGACTGTGTGGCTGCAGGTTTTTCATTACCACCAAGCAGGATCTCAACTGATGTCCTCATTTGTTCTACTTGGTTTAGTCTTCGAACATTTGATCCAAGGGGAGTTTTTTATCAGCTAGCCTGATAACTTACACTCACAGTAAGCACTGTCCAATCAAAGGAGAGATGAGGGACGTTCCTACTGGACAGTTCTCACATTGGGCTTGAGTTCAGGGGTGATCCTGTGAAGACCTACAGCTACACTGGGCCTTTATAGATAAGACTTAAGATCCTTACTCTAAGGCTAAGATAACCTGAACTGTAATCTGGTCACTGAAAGCCTTGATGTCTGTCTGCAAGCTTTTATTAGTTATCGTTTAAAAAATACATTTGGTGTGAAGAGTTAGTGTTGTGAAAATAATGTTTTTTGTTTTGATATTATTGTTTTGAAAAAAGACTAAAATATCAGAAGTTTTTAAACTGTTGTATCAGACTATAAAAATTCAATATTGTGACAGAACTCATGAGAATTCATGCACCGTAAGTGACAGTCTTATACGTCTCATTTCAGCAGTGCTTTGGATTATTTTAAATTGGACTGTGGTTTAATGGTACTGTCTGTGTTGATAAAGTTCAAGATAAAGATACAAAAGTCTAGACACCCCTGGCCAAATTACAAACACAATTCCATAAAAAGTTGTGACACAGTGTGAAATGCCAATAACACAGAAAGCAGTGATGAGTGAATTCTGTTTGAGCTGATAAATTGAAAAACAGCCCAAAAACATTATCTTACCCCATGTTTTAACTTCTGACCTTTATTTTTTAAATATACACTCATTCCAAACATGATGCTTGAAACATGTTCCAAAAAGGTGGGACACAAGTAGGTTTATCACTTTACTACGTCATCTTTCCTTTTACCTGCATAAAATAATTGTATGTGGCCTGAAGACACAAACTGATCAGTTTTGAAAGTGATTTTTTTGGCCTTCTTCCATTATACCAGTCTTCAGCTGTGCAGTTGTATGGAGCCTTTATTGTTGTATTTTGCTCTTCATAATGTGTCACACATTTTCAGTAAGAGACCGCAGACCAGTCTAGAACCCGCACTCTCTGATTACGTAGTCATGCTGTTTTAATACAATTTGCTGATGCATTTTTGGCAGCGTGGTGAACCTTGACCCATCCTTGCTTATACAGAACTAGGCCTGTCCTGAATGCTCCTGTTATACCGAACATGTTTACATCTCCTCTTTTAAAATGTTTTCAGAACATTTAACGATGTTCATAGTGTTAATTCACCCCTGTCCCAACTTTTTGGAACGTGTTGCAGGCATCAGTTTCAGAATGAGCTTATATTTACAAAAGACTAAAGAAAAGTTGATAAGATAAAACATTAAGGGTGTGTCCCAAAACCTAGTGAGTACTCTTAGTAGCTGCTGTCTACATATGCAGCTGTTTAAATAGGCAGCATTCTAACCATTATTGAACCTTATAAGACAGATAAATGAGACGCTCTAGTTAAACAGTAATGTCATCACTGCTTGTTCCCGCCCACTGCACACGACCAGCGTTTACTTACCTCAGCTGTCAGAATCGCCTCAGTGTTTTACCACCAAGGGCCCTGATCTGGCGGTTTATATAGCAATTTAAATTGAATTTGCTCTGAATGAAACAGCAGAACAGACAGGACCCTGAAATTTAATAATTTTAGCGCTACTTGATGCTATTGAACTGTTAAAATTTACAAAAGTTGAACTTTCCTCTAAGTACTCTGGGGAGAAAAAAAAACAACTGTAAAGCCTTTTATCCACTTCATGTACAGTTCATTAATCAGCTAGCTACTTCATTTAGTCCACCTCCTTCTATATACACTCATACCACGGGCTGGTATGTAGAAGTTAGTAGAACCAAGTTGTGTTCCAGTCTTGCCAGTGGAGGAAAGGCAGATGAACAGTAAGCGTCCTCAACATTTGCATACAGAAGATCCAGCACTCTGTTCTCCCTGGTTGCACATTTACCAAACTGGTGGAACTTTGGTAAAGTGGTGAAGGTGAAACATGATTAAAAATTCCCAGAAATGGCAGTGAAAGAGTTCAGGTACCGAGTCTGAAGTCTCATGATAGCCAAGAGTATGATGCCACATGCCACTTTTGCGTCAGCTGCCGATGGGATGCAACCAATGACAGTAATGGCAATAGTGAATTCCCTCAGCAGATAGTATGGTAGCAAATGTGTCAGTTGTGAAATGGAAGCTGAAAAGAGGCTGGTGGCTGGTGCTGGCTTCTACTACAGGACGGTGATCCAAAACATACTTCCACAATCCATCATGAACTACTTTAAGAAACTGAAGCTGAACCTTTTGGAATGGCCTTCACAGTCCCAACAGTGCATGCAAGACAGATCAAGAATATCACAGAGCTAGAAGTGTCCTGTAAGGAAGAGTGGGGAAAAATTCCTAAAATGTGAACAGAAATACTACTAGCTGGACTAAAAAAAAAATTGGTATCTGGTAAAAGGGATGGTACTAAGTACTGACTTAGCATAGCATCCAACATTTAAACATTCTATATTTACTATTCATTTTTTTTCTATGTTTAGCATTAAATAAATATAAAGTAACTGCATTAGCGATATACTTTTGCTGTAGATGTTTTTTTTACTTCAAAAATCAACAAACTATGCTGTATATTGTAAAGTTACTGTGAAGCACAAACATTCTATTCTTTGATTTAGTCTTTCCTTTTGAGACACTTTTGCTACTTTTTCTACAAAAAGAGGTCTTATATGCTTGTGATTTGTTCGAAAAAATAGCAACATCCTTCCAGAAACAGCTGATTCCACAGAATTGATTTACTATTTAGATTTCTATTTCACTGTTGGTTTAACACTAAACTCTAGGTAAATATCAGTATACATTCTGATAATTAGGATCAGAAATTCTGATTAATAAATAATCTCATAATTAGGTCTATGAGGACCATAATTAGGTCATGTCTAAGTGAAAAGAATTTACTGTAACATGAAAAGGCTTGACACTGTCTTGCATTTTAATGTTCAATTACCATTTATTTGCTGAGCTCAAAATATTGAGAATAAAATTAAGTTAAAAACAAGTTCAATTATATCATATACTGGCTGAATTATTGTGGCCATTAACTATTTATGGTCCTAAACAGTTAGCTTCTACTTAAAGAGAAAAAAAACAAGCTATAAATATCTTTTCCACTTATTTCTAAAAGTAAAGACAAAGTAGAATATGGAGCAAGGTAAATTATTTATTATCTATTAAAGTTCTCCTGATTATATTATGTACTATATTCTTACTTTTACAGACTAGCTGGGTGTAGTCTCACCACAAATTCCTGTGAGAATCTATCATCAGCTCTACAATCCATAAACTCATCTCTGAAAGAGCTAGATCTGAGTAAGAATCACCTTCATGATTCAGGAGTGGAGCTGCTCTCTGCTGGACTGAAGAACTTGCACTGTAAACTGGAGACTCTCAGGTGAACTTTTTTTTAAAAAACGACAAACTATAATAAACTGCAATCTTACAGTAATTCATTTGTGTGCAGTTTTAATATTATTTCACATGAATTTAAACTTCTATTGAATCTCTTTCTCTAGCTATCTTTGAAATATAAAAACACACTAAAAATATAGTATGCTGCTGAAAAAACAACATTCTTTTTCTCTTTATTCAGAAATGCTTCTTTCTGTATATTGCAAGATCTGTTCTAAGTTTAATTATATCATATATTCATTGCATTTTTGTGGCAGTTAACTTTTTATGGTCTTAAACAGGGAGCTTCTACTTACAGAGAAAAAATTGATGTGTTTTTCTGTTTTAACTGGGATCACATGGATAAGTAATCAAGCTATAAATATCTTGTATACTTCCTTCTAAAAGACAAAGTAGAATGCAGAGAGTAAAGTAGTTCTATTACAGTTCCCCTGATTACACCATGTACTATATTTATTCTGACTTTTACAGACTAGCCAGGTGTGGTCTCACCACAAGTTCCTGTGAGAATCTATCATCAGCTCTACAATCCGTAAACTCATCTCTGAAAGAACTAGACCTAAGTAACAATGACCTTCAGGATTCAGGTGTTGAGCTGCTCTCTGCTGGACTGAAGAACTCACACTGTAAACTGGAGATACTCAGGTAAACTTTGTGTGAATAAATTTTTTATAAAGAAATGGCAGACTATAATAAATGGTAACCTTACAATAATAGATTTATGTGCAATTTTAATATTCATTTCACATGGTTTTATACTTCTACTGAATCTCTGTCTCTAGCCATCCTTGAAATATGAAAAGACACAAAGTATAATCTGCTGCCATAAAGCATAATATTTTTTTCTTAATCTATTCAAAAATGCTTCTTTCAGTATATTGCAAGGTCTGCTCTAAGTTTATTTATATCATATATTGGCTGTGTTGTTGTAGCAGTTAACTTTTTATGCCACGAAACAGGTAACCTCTGCTTAGAGAGAAAAACTATAAGCTATGTTTTCTGTTGTAAATGGGACGACATGAATAATTAACCTATGAGTATCTCATATTATATACATTCTGAAAGACAAAGTAGAATGCAGAGAGTAAAGTAATTCTATTACAGTTCTCCTGATTACACCATGTACTATATTTATTCTGACTTTTACAGACTAGCCAGGTGTGGTCTCACCACAAGTTCCTCTGAGAATCTTTCATCAGCTCTAAAGTCTGTAAACTCATCTCTGACAGAGCTAGATGTGAGTAACAATGACCTTCAGGATTCAGAAATGAAGCTGCTCTCTGCTGGACTGAAGAACTCGCACTGTAAACTGAAAACACTCAGGTGAACTTTATGTGAATCAATTCTTGAATGGAAATAAGCTGATAAGGCACAATAAAATGTAAACATAAAATACTAACATAATTAATTAGGTTTTGAATTTTGTATATATATATATATATATATATATATATATATATATATATATATATATACATACACAGTACATGTTACTGTATGAAGAAATCCTTCTTTGACTACATTGTATTGCCTGTTTGCAGACTACACATCTGTAGTCTTGGTGCAAAAGCTTGTGAAAATCTGGGATCAGCTCTACAATCACCAAACTCCTCCCTGAAAGAGCTGGACCTCAGTAACAATGATTTGCAGGATTCAGGAGTGGAGCTGCTCTCTGCTGGACTGAAGAGTTCATTTTGTAAACTGGAGACACTCAGGTGAGCTTTCTTTGAATTCAATCCTGAATTAAAAAAAGTTAAAGAATCAATGACCTGGCAAATCAGTAACTCAACATCATTTTTTATTGTCTCTCTGTCCTTATTCCTGTAATGAATGTGTAGTGAGCTGTCATGTAATATTCTCTCTCATTCAATTCAGAATTCTTCTTTGAGTTTCTTTGAGTCTGTTGCAAGAAACTAGACTAACCACCAGTAAAAATGAACACTAAATCTTTAGTTTTTTTTTTTCAATTTTCTTGTTTCTGCTATTAAGCTCATTGTAATTACATGCAAAACATTATTGTAATGACTAGTATTTAGCATGTGCTCTGATAAGCTAAATAGCAATTACAGACTAGAGGAAACAACTCTAAATATACACTATAATTGCCAAAAGTATTCGCTCGTCTGCCTTCACACGCATATGAACTTGAGTGATATCCCATTCTTAATCCATAGGGTTTAATATGATGTCTCCCCACCCTTTGCAGCTATAACAGCTTCAAGTCTTCTGGGAAGGCTTTCAACAAGTTTAGGAGTGTGTTTATGGGAATTTTTGACCATTCTTCCAGAAGCACATTTGTGAGGTCAGACACTGATGTTGAACAAGAAGGCCTGGCTGGCAGTTTCCACTCTAATTCATCCCAAAGGTGTTCTGTCAGGTTGATGTCAGGACTCTGTGCAGGGCAGTCAAGTTCTTCCACACCAAGGTTGTAAGGCTTGGATGCAGCTGCTCGGCCATGGCAACCCATTACACAAAGCTATCTACGCACGTTCATGAGCTAATCTGAAGGCCACATTAAGCTTGGAGGTCTGTAGTGATTGACTCTGCAGAAAGTATCTCAGCATCCGCTGACCCTGCTCTGTCATTTTACATGGCCTACCACTTCGTGGCTGGGTTGCTGTCGTTCCCAATTGCTTCCACTTCGTTATAATACCACTGACAGTTGACTGTGGAATATTTAGCAGCAAGGAAATTTCACAACTGGACTTGTTGCACAGGTGGCGTCCTATCACGGTACCATGCTGGAATTCATTGAGCTCCTGAGAGTGACCCATTCTCTCACAAATGTTTGTAGAAGCAGTCTGCATGCCTAGGTGCTTGGTGTTATACACCTGTGGCCATGGAAGTGATTGGAACACCTGAATTCAATGATTTGGATGGGTGAGTGAATACTTTTGGCAGTATAGTTTATTTGTATGGTGAAATGCATTTGCACTGAAACTTCAAGCCTACTTTAGTATAAAAGTGGAGCAGGCATACTTCCAAGGCTTGGTAATAGTGTCAGTCTTGAAATTAGAGGAAAAAGATTTGAAGACACTGTTGATAGCTTTACTTTTAAAACAGTCAAAGAAGTACATTTCCTAAGGAAATGATTTACAAACTATTTATTACCATATTGTTTAAATAGTTTTCTAATACTTTAATTGTAATTTATTTGATATTTATTTTTTTTTACAAGGTAAAAGTTTTTCCTCAGAAATCTCTTGGAAGTGCGGTCCCAGAATATTTTACAAGGTCATGAGATATTTGAAGTGGGAACTATACCTCCCACATGAAGTGGGAGATAAAAAATATTTTATATTGGCAAGTTGAACTTTTGTACCACCCTACACAATGTTTACTAAACATCATGGTCAGTATGCTGCTATTTCAGTGATGTAGTGAGCCTAGCAGCTTTAGCACGTAGTGTTAGAAATTCAGGAGGAAGAGTCAGAGACTGGATCTTCAGATTTTGACTTTTATTCACGTGTTTGCAGAGAATCATGCACAGACACAGCTTGGTTATCAGTCTGTCACCAGTCCAGTGAACACATACTCTGACATGATTTAAGTAGAGACACTGAGGGTCAGAGGAGGGAGCAAATAGGAAGGAGAAAAAGTTGAAGGGAGGATAAAAATTTAGAGGAGAAGGTGAAGGAGGGAGGTGAAGGAGTCAATGTCCTCAACTCAGGAGGAACAAAAACAAAAGGACATACAACTGTAAGTAAATACAGCTGACACAAGAAAAGAATAACACTTGTTGGAGAATAGAAGAAAACATGAAAGGACATATACTTTCTCTCCATAGCAAACCCAGACTATGGATATACATAGACATACAAAACATATAAGCACACATATAGACTGAAGCAGTGCTGTAAATGATGGAAGAAATCTAATGACTCAAAGGAACAGCAGTTGGTATCGCTGCTTATCTGCACAGTTTTGAGGTGTGGAAGGAATAAGAAATCGGTTTATGTTGGAACAGCTAACCAAAGATAATCCACTGTGTAACTTTCACAAACTCATAGCCTTATTGAATATATGTGATATAAGATATAAACAGGCCTCAGCTTTAAACTCTGGATAAAAGTCATAAGGTTTAGGGTGTGGCATATGTTTGGAGGCTTGTGGGTGCAGAGATACTTGAAGATACTGTGGTCCAATGTCTGTAATCTGTCAGCTATGATAGGAATGTATGGATAATCTATTCTGTACTTTCTCTGCTCATTAAGGTAGATGAGTGAGATAAGTCATAGTTTTGTGCTGAAATGTTTTGATGGAAAAGAAATAAAACAAATAATAACTTTTGATCACAAAAACAATATGGACAGGCTTGGCTTAATAATATTGTTCAGGGGCTGCTGCAGGGGGTGCTAAAAGATTTACATGTAACGGGGTTTCTTCAGCTGCTCAGGAATTGCAGAAAATATTCAGCTCTTGTGACTTGTCACATTCTTAAAGTTTTTACTGAGCTGAGAAAATCTGCTTTTAGTTTTAGTTCACCAGCGAACTATAATGCATTACAGAAAACTCTAAAGCTTCACTTAGGTTAACTCTAACCACCTCCACTCAGCCTGCAACTATTGATATGATGTTAGTTCTTTACTGTTCAATTTAATTTTATTATTAGTTGACACTTTATTTGGAGATCACATTGTCAATGCCTTGTAGATGCTTATCTTTCATTTAATTTACATTCAATTACATATAATAATTACATATTCATTTAATTTACATTCAAATAGATAAAAATTACCCTGACCCTAAACCTAACCATAATATCATCCCAAAGCCTAAAACTAACCCTCACCCTGGTGATGAACTTAACCCTGGTACTAATCCTCACCCAAATCCTAAGACTGTTGAGAATTCCGAGATGCTGAAGGTCTGTGAGAGCTGCAGTGATGTGTTCTTCATGTCATTGGCCCACTTTTTTTTTAATTACTGTCCTTCATTTATGTTCTGCTTTATAATAGTTGCACACAACAGACATTTAAAATGATCACAGCTTCACAATGTGAATAATGTCTGTTTACAGCATCTCAACAGCAGAGTAATTGGAGCACAATTAGGTCAAATATCCTAATGTAATGTGGCAGAAAGAGCGGTTACAAAGATCAAACGAGATGTAGTCTGAGTGTGTCTCAGAGCCACATGTAGGCGTGATGCCTAATAAGATCAGAAACATAACCCTCACTCATTTACAAATTACAAATGACCACCATATAAAGAATCTGTTAGACTGTTCAGTAAATCTTTAACATATTTGTGTAAAATAAGCTAAAAAAAAAGGAAATTATTAGAAACCTCTTGGTTTCTAACCCCAATTCACTGTAAAATGATTTGTTTTAACTTACATTATCGTGGCTGCCCTAAAACATATTTTATTACATTTCTATTAAAAAGCCAACAGGACCTAAGTTATAAAGAATTGATCTGTTAATTCACAGTTTGAGATACAGCACACTCAAAAAGGCAGTCATGCTACCTTCTTTTCAACATCATAGGAAAGTTTTATCACAGTATGATACTGGACAGTACATTCATTCAGTTTGCTGTAATTGACTACTTTGTTGCACCTCAGCTCTGTTTAAGCATTTATTTGCTATCAGTATAATAGCAACACAAAACATTTACATATGTACAGAGCTGTGGAAAAAGTGTTTTCTGATTTCCTCAATTTTGAATATTTGACACTAAACAGTTTTAGATAATCACAAGAAACATAAAACGGGGAACATGATTAAATGTAAAACTCTGTTTCCCTCATTTATTGAGGGAAAATAGTTATCCAACACCAACTGGCTCTATGTGAAAAAGTAATTGCTCACTGAGTTACTCATTAAGTCAATTAATGATATTTACTTGATATTTGGGATCAATTAAAATAGACACACCCAGGCTTGATTACTCCCAGCCCTGTTGAATTTAAACACCACTTAAATATAACTCCTCCAACAATGTTATTTAGGCCAAAATGTCTCAACAAGCAGCATACTACACCACGATCAATCACCTTGATGACCCCCAAGCCTTTTGAAATAGTGTTCTGTGGATTAATGAGTCAAAAGTGGAACATTTTGGAAAACAGGGGTGCCATTAAATCTGGTGTAAAGCATTCCACAGTAAGAAACATCATACCAACTGTGAAACATGGAGGTGGTAGTGTGATGATGTGGTGGTGCTTTGCTACTTTAGGGCCTCAGTGACTTGCCATAATTGATGGAACCATGGATTCTGCTTTTTACTACAGGATCCTGCAGGCAAATATTTAGTCATCAGTGATGATCTAAAGTTCAAGCATAATTGGGTTATGCAGCAAGACAAAAATCCCAAGCGCAAGAGTAAGTCCATCTTTGGATGGCTCAAACAAGATTAAGGTTATTGAGTGGCCTAGTCCTGATTTAAACCCATTGAGATGCTGTGACACCTTATGCTCAAAAGCCTTGGCTGAATTAAAGCAAAAAAAGAGTGGAACAAATGACTTGAGTGTTTGGTTACAGTTGTTCTTGTAAAAGGTGGCTCAACCAGTTATTTAAGTTTATGGGCAGTTACCTTTTTAAATGATCTTTTGAAAACTTTTTTTGTTTTTACCTCAAGTTCTCCTTGTCTTATATGACATTTAATCTGAGTATCCTAATCAATTTAGTGTGAAATATGCAAAATCAGAGAAAACAACAGTGTTCTCTTACCTCTCAATCACCTGGGCTGAGAATAGAGATGGGACATTTATAGGACATTAGATTAGAAGGAGAAGAAAGATATGAAAGAAAGTAATGAAAATACATTGTTTGAATTTGAACAGTGTTTGAACTTTATTTAAGTTAAATGTCTCAGTGCTCAGGCCAGCAGAGTGAGCTCCTGTTGTGGGGCTGACTGACCCTGTGTAAGAATGAAACAAGTGCAGAGCTGAACTCCAAAAATTATTAAATTAACAAAGAAAATTAGAGAAGGGAAAGGAGCAAACTTAAAACAGAAACTCATTCAGTCTGAGGTGGATGTGAACTATGGGTTTGAAAGCTGTCATGATACGGAGTGAATTGGAGGGAGGGGTGGAAATAGGTTTCAGAGTAACATACAAGTAAAGTATAGTGAGATCACTTATTCAGGTAGTAATAAGTAATGTAAGCACATTCAATTTTGAAAGAAGTAATTAGCGACTTATTCTTTTACTACCCCTACGTCGGTGGCCAAAGAGTTCCATTTTTCATCATTGATCAGCAAACAGCTCTTCCTTCAAAAATGCCTCTGGTTCATCTAGATGTTGTTTTAAATGTCTCAAACATTGATTTTTGTGATGAGGTCACAGGTTATGTTTCCCTTCTAATTAAAATTTGTTTTACTTTAATGGTGTTTATGTTTCCTGGATGCCTATTTATCTATATATTAACTCTGTGATGCTTCCAGGAGGAAAATGGTTTCTGCTTTGGAGTCTTGGAAGCTCTGAATCATAGTAAGATTTTTTTCATGTTTTAAGTAGTTGTGTGAAGATGTTGAGGCAGTTTGTGTTTTTGTTCCCTCCTGTTCAGGGTCAGAGTGTTGATATATATTGTGCTGATCCTCCAGGCTGTTTGGTTGTTTTGCCCTGAATGTGTTGCAGGTGAAATTGGGAGGACGAGCTTGGATCTAATTGGCTACAGAGACACACTGGTGTGCAGGTGTTTGGGTCTCTTTAAAAGGCTTTCCAATGTGGAGAGCTGGAGCCTCATCATCTCCCTCAACTGTTTGTTATGAACTGGCTGGTGGCTGTTCTGTAACAATGTGGGGACTGTGTTGTTTTTGGCTGTGCTTTTTCCTGGCTAATATACTTGCTGGGGTTTGCCAGCATTTTTCAGGGGGGGAGGGGTGATTGTGGTAAGGTTAAATTGAAAATATTTCCTGTTAGCATTGGGCTCTACGGAGCCCCGCTGGTGACTTCCTGTATAAATTAAAATATTGCGTGGCCACAACTTAGTAAGGCGTGGGAACGAGATCCTAATGCGTGGCCATGACTTAGTAAGCTGTGATCTCATTCCCATGCTTTACTAAGTCGTGGCCACGCTTTAGGATCTCGTTCCCACGTGTTAATAAGGCGTGGCCATGCATTATTTTTATTTATACAAGATGTCACCGGCGGGGCTCCATAGGGCTCATATGATTAGTTTGGCTTTGTTTTGGTGCCAGTTTGGTTCATATTTTGTGTATTGGAAGCCGTCTTCCTTGGTAGGTACAGCGGCTTGTCCATTTGGTCATGTAAGCCCTTTTTTGTTTTGGTTTGTTATTTTTGAATGATGGTTGTACATGAAGCAGTTGACTCAGGGGCACATCTGAGGTGCTTAGTGCGGCCTGTTATTTATTTATTTATTTGCACTATTGGGCTTCAGTGTATAAATACTTACCACTAGTAACTGTTTGAAGATCAGGGTCTACTTAGTTGTCTCCTATCAGTGTCAAGTAGCGAGGGGCTTTCACACACTTGTTTAACATCTTTTGTATCATTTTTGTATCCCTCCTTTCGTGGTTTAGCAATTTTTTGGTTCCACTGCATAGAGTTTCTTGTTTTTCAGACCACATTAAACTTGAGGCTCCCTGTGGATGGGGTCTTCAGTAATTTTGGGAAACAACCTGGCGGGCGGGGGGGGTTGCATAGTGTGATGTGTCACCACCTTTACTGGTAATGCCCACTCCTCCTTGTCTCAGGTTTGTGATGAGCTGGTGCCTTTTCTTGCACCCTTATGTTCTTGATATTTGTCAAAGTTACTTGGTGTTCTGTCCTGTTTTTGCTGTCTTTAAACTTCCCAGGGCCGGGGAAGTGCAAGGACGTATTGGATGGGACAATATTGATGAAAATCTAATATTGATGAAAATTGTAAAATGTTAATTTTTTTTTTTGCACATCTTAGTGGTTGGTGGTATATAAAGTGTATTTTTTTATGTGGGGTTATGTCAGTACTTTTTTTGAGGGAGAAAGTGTGATGACCCTGCGGGCTGTTAAGTTTGTTTGGCCATGAGTGTGTTGCAGGTGGAATTGAGAGGGGGAGCTTTGACCTAATTGGCTACTGAGACACACTGGTGTGCAGGTTTTCCTTTTAAAGGCTTTCCAGTGTGGAGAGCTGGAGCCTGTTTTCTGTTTCTCTTTACTGCAGGTTCATTTTCTGGCCATCATGGGGCTAATGCTGTCAGGAATCCAGTGGGTGGGCTTCAGTAGGGCTATCTTTGTGGTTTGCAACCCACTTTTAAATAGATTAATTTGTAAATAGAAACAAGATTTTACTTCAACTTTCACTCATTTTCTCCATCAGTTGTTTGTTATGAACTGGCTGCAGTCCAATTCTGTACGGCAGCTGGGTTTTACTGTATGTAAATGCCATCTGTCTCTATTTTACCTTCCTTTCTGTAGATTGTCTGGCTGTATGGTTACAGTTGAAGGTTGTTCTTCTCTGGCTTCAGCTTTGAAATCAAACCCCTCCCACCTGAGAGAACTGGATCTGACTTATAATCACCCAGGAGAGTCTGGATTGAAGCTGCTGTCTGATCTACTGGAGGATCCACACTGTAAACTGGAGAAACTAGAGTGAGTTACTGACTTACTGTCTCTGTACACAGATAGTAATTATCCACATTACTGACCGTAATGTTTGACGGTATATGTGTTTGTTTTTGAATTGCGACTGAACACATCTTACACGCTGAGTTTAACTTCATACAGACTGAACACATCTTACACACTGAGTTTAACTTCTTACAGGCTGAACGTCTTACACACTGAGTTTAACTTCTTACAGACTGAACACGTCTTACACGCTGAGTTTAACTTTTTACAGACTGAACACATCTTACTCACTGACTTTAACTTCATATATACTGAACACATGTTACACACTGAGTTTAACTTCTTACAGACTTTGGCTATTTAGGCCGAAATTCTAACTTACCTCTCACACTCACTATCAAACTCGCTATCAAACTCTCACACTTGCTATCAAACTCTCTCACACTCGCTATCAAACTCTCTCACACTCGCTATCAAACTCTCTAACACTCACTATCAAACTCTCACACGTGCTATCAAACTCTCACACAATCAAACTCACTCACACTCACTATCAAACCGTTGCACACTCGCTATCAACTCTCACACTATCAAACTCACTCACACTCACTATCAAACTCTTTCAAACTCACTATCAAACTCTTTCACACTTGCTATCAAACTCTCTCACACTCTCTGTCAAACTCTCACACTTGCTATCAAACTCTCTCACACTTGCTATCAAACTCTCGCACACTCGCTATCAAACTCTCTCACACTCGCTATTAAACTCTCTCACACTCACTATCAAACTCTCACACTAGATATCACTCACACACACTATCAAACTCTCACACTCACTATCAAACTCTCACACTTGCTATCAAACTCTCACACTTGCTATCAAACTCTCACACTCACTATCAAACTCACACTCGCCATCAAACTCTTTCACACTCACTATCAAACTCTCACACTTGCTATCAAACTCTCCCACACTCACTGTCAAACTCTCTCATGTTCACTATCAAACTCTTTCATACTTGCTATCAAACTCTTTCACACTCTCTATCAAACCCTCTCACACTCTCTATCAAACTCTCTCACACTCACTATCAAACTCTCACACTTGCTATCAAACTCTCCCACACTCACTATCAAACTCTCACACTTGCTATCAAACTCTCACACTATCAAACTCACTCACACTCACTATCAAACTCTTTCAAACTCACTATCAAACTCTTTCACACTTGCTATCAAACTCTCTCACACTCTCTGTCAAACTCTCACACTTGCTATCAAATTCTCTCACACTTGCTATCAAACTCTCGCACACTCGCTATCAAACTCTCTCACACTCGTTATTAAACTCTCTCACACTCACTATCAAACTCTCACACTAGATATCACTCACACACTATCAAACTCTCACACTCACTATCAAACTCTCACACTTGCTATCAAACTCTCACACTTGCTATCAAACTCTCACACTCACTATCAAACTCACACTCGCCATCAAACTCTTTCACACTCACTATCAAACTCTCACACTCGCTATCAAACTCTCCCACACTCACTGTCAAACTCTCTCATGTTCACTATCAAACTCTTTCATACTTGCTATCAAACTCTTTCACACTCTCTATCAAACCCTCTCACACTCTCTATCAAACCCTCTCACACTCTCTATCAAACTCTCTCACACTCACTATCAAACTCTCACACTTGCTATCAAACTCTCCCACACTCACTATCAAACTCTCACACTTGCTATCAAACTCTCACACTATCAAACTCACTCACACTCACTATCAAACTCTTTCAAACTCACTATCAAACTCTTTCACACTTGCTATCAAACTCTCTCACACTCTGTCAAACTCTCACACTTGCTATCAAACTCTCTCACACTTGCTATCAAACTCTCGCACACTCGCTATCAAACTCTCTCACACTCACTATTAAACTCTCTCACACTTACTATCAAACTCTCACACTAGATATCACTCACACACACTATCAAACTCTCACACTCACTATCAAACTCTCACGCTTGCTATCAAACTCTCACACTTGCTATCAAACTCTCACACTCACTATCAAACTCACACTCGCCATCAAACCCTCTCACACTCACTATCAAACTCTCACACTCGCTATCAAACTCTCCCACACTCACTGTCAAACTCTCTCATGTTCACTATCAAACTCTTTCATACTTGCTATCAAACTCTTTCGCACTCTCTATCAAACCCTCTCACACTCTCTATCAAACTCTCTCACACTCGCTATCAAACTCTCACACTATCAAACTCACTCACACTCACGATCAAACTCTTTCAAGCTCACTATCAAACTCTCACACTTGCTATCAAACTCTCCCACACTCACTATCAAACTCTCTCACGTTCACTATCAAACTCTTTCACACTTGCTATTAAACTCTCTCACACTCTCTGTCAAACTCTCACACTTGCTATCAATCTCTCACACTCACTATCAAACTCTCACACTCGCTATCAAACTCTCCCACACTCACTATCAAACTCTGTCACACTTGCTGTCAAACTCTCTCACACTCTCTATCAAACCCTCTCAAACTCTCTATCAAACTCTCTCACACTCGCTATCAAACTCTCACACTTGCTGTCAAACTCTCTCACACTCTGTCTTACTCTCACACTTGCTATCAAACTCTCACTCGCTATCAAACTCTCACACTCGCTATCAAACTCTCTCACACGCTATCAAACTCTCTCACACACGCTATCAAACACATTATCAAACTCTCTCACACTCGCTATCAAACTCTCGCACACTCGTTATTAAACTCTCTCACACTCGCTATCAAACTCTTGCACACTCACTATCAAACTCTCTCACACTAGATATCACTCACACACACTATCAAACTCTCACACTCACTATCAAACTCTCACACTTGCTATCAAACTCTCACACTTACTATCAAACTCTCACACTCACTATCAAACTCACACTCGCCATCAAACTCTTTCACACTCACTATCAAACTCTCACACTTGCTATCAAACACTCCCACACTCACTGTCAAACTCTCTCATGTTCACTATCAAACTCACTCTCACTCACTTTCAAACTCTATCACACTCGCGATCACTCTTTCACACTCACTATCAAACTCTCACACTTGCTATCAAACTCTCCCACACTCACTATCAAACTCTCTCATGTTCACTATCAAACTCTCACACACTTGCTATCAAACTCTCTTACACTCACTATCAAACTCTCTCACACTCACTATCAAACTCTAAGGCATTCTTGATAGTGAATGTGAGAGAGTTTGATAGAGTGTGTGAGAGAACATGGTCACATTTTCTGATTGGCCCAGGGAGCTTTCATTTAAATTAGCAGTTTCTGATTTGCTCACACTGTGTAATTTAGGATTTAATAGGCGATTATTAAAAATAGAACTAAATTATTAAAATAAAAATAAAAATTGTGTCTGTTGTCATAAATAAGTTTTGAGTAGTATTTCTGTTTTTCTGTTCCTATTACGTTGTTATAAATATTAATACAATTTTTACGAATTTCATAATAAATAGTTAGTTTAATTTTCCTCCATTTCTGTTCTGCTTTGCGTCCTGGGACTTCAGGGACTTCTTTTTAGTCTTTTAGCCTAGCAGTGTGGTTTGGTGCTAACTGGCCTAGCAGTGTGATTTACAGCTAACTAGTCTAGCAGTGTGATTTGGTGCTAACTAGCCTAACAATGTGATTTAGAGCTAACTAGCTCAGCCATGTGATTTAGAGCTAACTAGCCTATCATTGTGATTTAGCGCTAACTTGCCTATCAGTGTGATTTAATGCTAGCTACCCCACCACTGTGATTTTGCGCTATCTAGCCTAGCATTGTGATTTAGTGCTAACTAGACCTGCGATGTGATTTAGAGCCAAGCATCCTAACTGGGTGATTTTGTTTGATCAGTTTAATGTTTTACTCTTTATTTTAGTTTAGTTTCATCTGGACTGTAAGGTCTGAAGGGTATTTTATAGTGTAATGATCTGTTTTAGTCTTTATTTTAGTTTTGATTTGATATGAAGTTTATTGAATGTATAAATGTGTGTGTTTGTTCTTCAGGGTGGATCATGGAGGGAAGATCAGGATCAAACCAGGACTGAAGAAATGTAACACACACACACAAACCATACAAACACACACACAAATTATACAGACCCACACACATTACACTCACAATATACTATACACACAAATACATATGATATACATATCACACAACCACACATACACACTCATATCTTACAGAGACACACACACAATTTTTTTCTGTATTGTATCTCCTCTGTGTGTATATATGTGTGTGTGTGGTGTGAGTGTATCTGTGTGCATGTGTGGGTGTGTGTGTATCTGTGTGTGTGTGTGTGTGTGTGGTGTGTGTGTATCTGTGTGCATGTGTGTGTCTGTGTGTGTATCTATCTGTATGTGTGACTGTGCATCTGTGTGTGTGTGTGTGTGTGTGTGTGGTGTGTGTGTGTGTGTGTGTGTGTACAGATGCTGTTAATCTCACTCTGGATCCAAACACAGTGAACAGACGTCTCTCTCTGTCTGAGAGGAACAGAAAGGTGGAGATTGTGGGAGGAGTTCAGTTGTATCCAGATCATCCAGAAAGATTTGATTACTGTCCTCAGGTTCTGAGTGTGGAGAGTCTGACTGGACGCTGTTACTGGGAGGTTCAGTGGAGCGGATGGGTTTATATATCAGTATCATACAGAGGAATCAGGAGGAAAGGAGGCAGTTATGACTGTGTTTTTGGATTCAATAATCACTCCTGGACTCTGAACTGCACTAATAACAGTTACTCTGTCATACACAATAATCAAGTAACTGACCTACCTGCCCCCCCCTCCCCCTCTAACAGAGTAGGAGTGTATCTGGACTGGGGGTCCGGCACTCTGTCCTTCTATACCATCTCCCCTAACACACACACACTGACCCACCTTCACACATTGACCACCACATTCACTGAACCGCTCTACGCTGGATTCTGGATTATTTATGACTCCTTGGTGAGTCTGTGTGAGATAGAATAACCAGAGAGAGAGAGAGAGAGAGAGAGAGAGAGAGAGAGAGGTTGGGGGGTCATTGAAAATGTATTTGTTGTTCATCAGTTTGATATCAGACTGTAAATATGAAAGAAATCAAAACTTTCTGTGTTTAAATTCATCAGAATAAATAAAGAGAATAAAAATAAAGTTTTCTCGAAAATGTGATTCAACACACAAACACACACATTTATCACACACACTATACAAACACACACACGCTAATATATATACACACTCACACTCACAAACACACACATACACACACACTATACACACATAAATCTCTGTCACCAGAGAAATGTTATTGTTTTATTAATAATCTTAACCAATTATAAATTAAAGTCAGTAATAAAGTATTTTGAAGGGAATACACTCAGTATTTACTGGTATTCACTATCAGCCCACTGTGAGAGAGATCAGAGTAGGTGCTGTTTATGGTGCAGAAAACTTTAATAAATTTGTTCTTTAGGCTCGTGTTTCATACAGAACTCACAGATTTACACCTGAAACTGGACCTAAAAGCTCAGAACATCAGGTCCTCTGTTTACTCCAGATCACCCAGAGAAGGTCGGGGCTGATTCCTCTTAAAACATCTACTGCATTAAGAGTCTGCTGGTGTGTTTGAGTTCAGTCTGTAATGAACCCTGAAAGCCACACCCCCTACCAAAGTCTGATCTCTGATCACTGAATTCTCAGAAAGTAATTCAGGCTTCTGTTTTTAGCTTCATGCTAATGATCTTTAGTCCATGTTTATAATAACAGTGAGTCATACAGAGTCAGAAACCACATAATCAAGACTATCAGAGACACTGAAGACCTCCACACAGGAACTTCAGGGGTTTTAGCTGCATTGTGTCCTCAGTGTGGAGGGCTGCACTCCCGCAGGACCCGACATGATATCTTGTGTTTCAACACACAAACACACACATTTATCACACACACTATACAAACACACACACGCTAATATATATACACACAAACACTCACAAACACAAACACACACACACACACTATACACACATAAATCTCTGTCACCAGAGAAATGTTATTGTTTTATTAAATAATCTTAACCAATTATAAATTAAAGTCAGTAATAAAGTATTTTGAAGGGAATATAAACCTACACTGTATAAAGAAATTGTGAGATAAAGCTCACATGACTGTGTTGGTTCAGTGGTGACTGGTGTTATGGTAAATTCAGTCCACCTGTTTCCCCTCATTGTGCATATCTAAATCATGACGTCTTCAGCTGACGCTGCGCTGCAGGGCTTAGATGATCCTCTGACTGTCTGAACTGAGTGAGGAGGATGTCATCCGATCTTTAATGTTCTACACATCGCGCGGGGGTAATTTTCAGTGTTGCTCGCAGGAGCAGGCGGGAAAAAAGCACACATGAAGAGAAATCCCGCAAATTAATGAACAGCCTAAATAAAGTCGAACGATCACTAACATCATATATATAAACAATATAGAAGGAAAACGTAAAACAGTTAAAATGTCATTCTAAAGAGCTGTGAAGCAGCCAATCATGTGAACAACACGCAGATTCATTCTCCCAGAGGAAACCACCTCAAAACATTAAGAACAGACAGACATTAACATCACCCAGTAAACAAAGAGCTAACAGTGACAGTGACGACAGTAACAGCCATCAGAACAGTGTAGTTAAGAGCTGATAGATCAAACAAGCAAAGTTTACTAATAAAGTCATTTACTAATAAATAGAGCAGCATAACCACCGCCAGCCAAACGAGGGAGCCGAGAGGCTGCAGCACGAAGTCCCATCCCTCTTGGTCTGCTCGGGCTCTCTGTTTGGTCAAAAGGAGACTATCAGTCCACTATCAGACTGAAAAGATGAGAGAGAGTAAATCATGCCCACAGCGCTCACAGTAACACTGTGGTTTAATTCCTGTTCTTAAATGGTGAAATAAACGCTGTTTGGTGAAGTTACTCACAGTGAGCCTGATGACCGTGACTGCCGTGTTATTTCAGCAGAGATCTGTATCTGTGATTAGACTGTGTCAGATACTAGATGTCAATTCACCTTGACGAGACTGCATGGGCAGGAGTGGAACAAAACGTTAAGTTGCGGGCGGGTGCGGGACAAACGATTCCGATTTTCTGCTGGACTGAAAATACAGTCCCGCACAGACCTCAACTCCAGTGCAGCAGACTGGAATGTGTTCTGACCGGTTCCTGCCATTTAGAAAGCTTATCAGATAATCATTGGGACTGGACAGGGTGAAGCACAGACTGTGTGTATGTAAGAGAACAGAGAGGTCTGATGAGAGCTGTTCTGAGCTGTTCTCTCTAAACTAATCCTGCTCATCCTGATGAAAACAGACCGGAACTTCCTTCTTTACTGAGGACTGAAACCACAACAGCTGACTCTGCTCTGAGGTACTGTGTGTGTACATTAGCCTAGTTTACTGTAGTTCAGTGTGGAAAGACTGCACACTGTTCAGGCTGAGTGTGTGTGTGTGTGTGCGTGTGTGTGTGTGTGTGTGTGTGTATGTGTATGTGTGTGTGTGTGTGTGTGTGTGTGTGTGTTAATTTACCCATTTCATTATCTAGTAGGATGAAGTAAACACTTTTGCTAGACACTTTTTATGCATTTATTATTCATATCACTGCTGTCGGAACAAAACCTCATATCTCCAAAATGAGAACTACAGGAGAAGGAAAAAACATACTCTACTTTTAATGTAAGTCAATGGAACCAGACTTTTCTCCAAGTCATTTTGGGTTTTTTCTTTTGGTCCATTCATCATGAAATTTACACACAATATAAAAGACAACAGGTATTTTCAAATCATGTCAAAAAAATAGAGATACGAGGTTTTGTTCTGACAGCAGTGATATATTAACCATTTAATTATAAAATAGTTTATTATATGATTAAAAATTATTAAAAGGCAGTGGTCATCTGACACTCTGACACAGGACTGAGATGGAAATGCAGAGTTTAATTAAAGGATGATAAACTCTGTCTGCTGTTAACCTGGACAATAGACTTGAGCAGTGCATTGTGGGAGGTCACTAGATGAGAGAAGTGTTTAAAAATCTGAATATTTAGTGTTTCTGGTTTTAATTAATAAGATCACAGAAAACTCTCCATTAAACTTGAGTCTGTTGTGCCTCTTCATGTTCAGTGATGAACGATGGTGAACATTACATGTCACTGACTCAGCGCTCTAAAAGAGCTGCAAATCTGATCAAAGGAGTGGAGGGTTTTAAAAGCGTTCTGAAGGGTCTGATGGAGAACCCTGACAAACATGGCACTGTGGACAGGATGGTGGAGAGTTACGGCCTGAATGGAGCTGTGGAGATCACCCTGAAGATCCTGGAGAAGATAAACCAGAACCAGCTCACTGAGGACCTCAGACAGAGGATCAGCCTCAGAGAGAGCAGCACAGGTAAAACCACATTTACCCAATTAATAAAAGATACTTTTCCTCCATGATGTACAATCTTTTTCATTCTCTTTACATTTTCAACCAGCAGAGTCCACTGTTCTAATAATACATTTATTATTTACTATTCATTTTTTTTTTTTCCATGTAAGGTATGTACATATTTGTACATACAATGTTTTTATATTTTTACAAATGATCATTGTTAAATAAAACTCAGTAATTACTCAAAACATTACAGCTCAGTTATATTCACAAAAGACATCATCAAATTCTCTGTTCATGTTGTTTTGCAAGAGTTTCACAAAAAACATCTTTTCACTGTCAGAAACCAAAGACTGGAACAGTAATATTTATTATTCCTTAAATAAGTTTTATATAAAACAGTCTGTTTATATGTTTGAAATGTTAAGCATTTCAGTTAAAACTGAGAAAACAAATGATCTGAAATGATCTATGATCTTAGCAACATTTACAGCAAACCTCCTAAATTTGCTTTGAGCCCACTACAGTATCATTTTGAAGCTCTGGGCTGGTAATGCGTTCCCAAACCATACAAGCAAAGGTGGCTGGACTTTGAGCTTTGTTGTCTTCTCTGCTACCCTCTTACCCCTCAGAGAGGACTGTAGTGGTCAGCTGTAGTGGTCAGCTACACACCTCACTGAAGGTAAAGGGAAGATCAAAGGTCCCTTACGCTGTTTTATGCAAATGTCCAGAGTCCAGTCCAGCTCAGAATAACCCAGTCCAGACCATTACAGCTCAGACAGTAACACTTTCTGCACAACATTCTTATTAATCCTTCATGACTTCAATATAGCAAAGTTAATAAAACATCAAGGTAAAGAAACATTTGTAAGATACATGACAACTGAATAAATGATATAGTATTTAATACATAATAAATATGAATACATTATTTAACAGATAAAAAAAAACTTTAGAATAAAACCCAACCAATCAACTAAAACAAGCATAAACAGAAGTAAAATAAATGGAAATAGGTAGTAATGCATTAGTAACACTGGAATACATAATCATGCCATAGTGATGTCATAGCAGATCATGTCATGTCATATGCTGTCATTAGCTGTCATGACGGAGATGTTCAGTAGTATAACAGTGTCATGTTACCTTTACTGGTAAAAATGCACAGCAAAAACTGTCATGTGACATAAACTGTTATGAATTATGCATTAGTTCAGTTAATACATAAAGAAAGTATAAATATATTCTGATCACGATAATCAATAACATAAACTTTCATGAAAGTTTGATTAATAACAAATAATTTTCAAAATATAATTAAAGGAATTATTCCTAGATAGTGACAAAGTGTACTGTTGTCTACTCACCCCAGACGTAAGCTATCAGCCAAGACCAGTTTGGTGTCCAAATTCAGCTTCTTTAGCTTAGAACTGGAGCTACAAGGCTAATCTAGCTAACAAACACTAGGAGTGAATAGTCACCCAAATCTTTTCTGTAAATCCATCTCCAAAACTTCTCTCAACCCCTTCAAACCTCATCCAGGTCTTCATGAAGGTGGTACAAGTTTGTAGCTGTGGTTTGGAACACAGTGTGATTTACTGTGAGATATAAACATGAACTAAACTCCACTGTGTAGCTGAACTCAGTCATTCAGACCCTTCAGATAAACAGGAGTTGTGCTGGACTCATAGCTGGACTCATCACTTGATATATATCAAGTGAACCGGATGATAAAATTAAACTTAGCAAGATTGAGGACTGTATAAAAGACATAAAAGACTGGATGTCGAGTAACTTTCTCCTACTTAACTCAAATAAAACAGAGGTTCTGCTTCTTAGTCCAAAAGCTGCTAGAAACAAACTGTCTAATTTTACACTTAAACTTAACAATATCTCAGTTGCATCAGGTTCGTCTGTAAAAAATCTTGGTGTCATGATAGACCCTGATCTTTCCTTCGACGCACATATAACTAATATTACTAGGGACAGCCTTTCTGCATCTCCGCAATATTGCTAAATTAAGAAATGCATTGTCTCTACAGGATGCAGAAAAGTTAGTTGCATTTATTACCTCAAGGCTAGATTACTGTAATGCCCTGCTGTCTGGATGTTCCAGCAAAAGCCTTAACAAGCTTAAGCTAGTCCAGAACGCTGCAGCCAGAGTCTCACAAGAAACAGGAAGTTTGACCATATCAGCCCAGTTTTATCAACCCTACACTAGTTGCCAGTTAAATTCCGCATTGATTATAAAATTCTCTTACTGACTTACAAAGCTCTAAATAGACTCGCCCCTCAGTACCTGAGTGAACTTCTCTCCTACTATGAACCATCGCGCCTACTTAGATCACAAAGTGCTGCTCACTATTAGTACCTAGAATTAATAAAGATACATCAAGGGGGTGGAGCCTTTTCATACAAAGCCTCCCAGCTTTGGAATAATCTTCCAGTCAATGTTCGGGACTCAAACACAGCCTCAGTCTTTAAGTCTAGGCTAAAAACCCACTTGTTTAGTTGAGCCTTTGGTAATTAGTTTTCCCTGTTAGATAAAAGGTGCAGATCTGGGGGGTTTTGGTCATAGAGTATTATGTTAAACTGGGAGTGTTGGTGCTGTAGTCCCGCTACCTCACGTGTTCACTCAGGTTTGCTGATGATGGAACGGAGGGGCGCTGACATCTCAGGGAGCCTCATGTCTCTGTTACCTTTCTGGTTTCTCCCTTTTTAGTTAGGCTGTAATAACTAGACTGGAGTCTCTGCTGGAGTTTCTGCTGCTCTGTTAATCCTGTAATCTGTGATCAGTCACTCTTTACAGAACTGACTCTCTGTGTGTTTCCTTTTCTTTGAACAGCTGAACAGCTGAACAGCTGCCCATCCTGTGCGTCTGATGCTGTTGCTTCTTCTGCCTTGATCGGGTGTCGACTGCTCGCCAGCCTTCTGGACCGGCTTGACCACCATTGAGCTTCATGCTGTACAACGCTGTGCAAACCTCACTCTCATGAACTGACCCTCCCGATGATGCTGCTGCTGCATAAACTAAAACTAGTCTAATTAGCCATTGCTCCACCTGTTTTCCCCCCGTTTTGTATTATAATATTTTATACTAACACTGTTTGCTCTCCTGTGACGATGCAACAGAATTCAGACGCTCGCGGATGAAAAATGTAAACATTTACGTTCGACAAAGGCGTGGTCAAAAAACATGCGTGGGTTGTAACCAGAAAGCAGCAAAATATCACCGAAGTGATCATAACCAAAGTCAAAGCGAAAGCAAGGGAGTGATCAGATATCGTCGTCAAAAACCAGGCCAAAAAGTCAAAACACAGATCCAAAAACAGTCAGCAAAGGTACAAGAAGGGACAGGCAAAAATCAAGGTCAGTTAAACAAAACGGAGGTCATAAAGGCAGTCGCAAATAGATCATAGAAATGCTCAGCAAGTTCAAATAGAAACAATACCTCGCAACGACTAAGACTAAAGCCCGGGCTTATAAACTATACTAGATGAGTCATATGACAACAAACACAGGTGCATGTATTTAGTACTCAGGTGATTGTGAGCGCTGATAGGTGCGTGCACGACCATCCAAAATCATATGATCACCCGAGGGATTGTGGGCAATGGAGTCCGTTATGGACTCTGCGTCCGAGGGAAGTTGCTCAGTCACATGATCTCCTAATGCATTGTGGGAAATGTAGTCTGAGTCCGCCTGAGGCGTGACATCTCCGGTGTCAACCAGAGGAGGATGGGTTCCCCTTTTGAGTCTTGCTTCTTCTCAAGGTTTCTTCCTCTTGCTCTTAGGGAGATTTTCCTTGCCACTGTCACCACTGGCAATGCTCATGGGGGCTTGGACCCGGATTTTTCTGTAAAGCTGCTTTGTAAGAACACTTGTTGTAAAAAGCGCAATATAAATAAAGTTTGAATTGACTTTGACTCTGTCATCTACTGATATATTCTGCCGCTCTACTCTGCTTTTTCTCTCTAATGGTCAGTGTAGTTCTAACTAACATATCTTGTCTTTCTTTCTCAGCAGTTACTTGATGTTGCTAGGAAGCAACAGCGAGACGTCTACCTATGTGATCATAACAGATGCGCCTCGAGAGGTTGAGAGCACCGTGGGGCAACTGAGGTGCGTACAGGTTTTTGCCAAATGCAGGCTCGGCTTGGGGGGTTTGGGGGGAGGTGGTGGTTGGATACATTTTTCATGATTGCTGTGGCAGTATGCTTTAGCTTAGCCTGCTTGATGTTCCTCATGAGTTTATATGGGTTCTTTTGATACAACAGTGGTCAAAATAATTTATGTCAGTGTTTAACCTTCTTACATCGAGGTGTTTTAATATGATCGCAATCACAGCATCCAGCTATACGTAACTGCAGTAAGGTGTTTTGTCCATATTGTGTAGCTGTGCTCTCTATAGTTCTGTCACTCTCTGTCAGGAGGTCTGGATCATATATTCTGAACATTCTGTGTTGTAACTGAAGATCCAATCGAATTCACACTTTATGACAAAGGTAGAAAACCTGAAATGAAGCACGGAGCTCTGCAGGGGAAAACCACATACAGAAGGAGCTTGCAGCTGTTCTCTGTGTGAGTATATGCAGTCACACATGCACATGTTCTCCATGTAGGAGACCAATATGCTGGGACTCAGAAAGTTACAGAAGATGTCTGTCATCATTCCTCGCATAGACATGGACCTGAAGCGGATTCCTGTTTATGTTCACAGTGCTGATGTAAGTTACAGTTTTACAGATGAGCACAGATTATCTCACACGGTCTCTCTTCCACTCACTGCTTATGAGCTCTTAGCTGTTTTAGGTCATAATGTAATAAAATGTAGTAAAACTCAATTATGTAATAATGTTTTAACTGATAATTTAACACTTTATTGTATTATTTGGAATGTATTAAATTTCAATCTGATTATATCTAATACCTCATTACTGTACTGTGAATTTATTTTTATTTGAAATATTTTATCATTGACTGATATCACACTGAGATTTAAGTTATGTTCACCTATCTTGTACCTTTGGTGGTCCCTTTCTGTTGATGGACAGTGTAGGGGGCGCTGATAAATTGTGTTACAACAGATGTATAAACCTACAAAGTGCACCTACATGGTAGCTGTTTCTGAAAAAATGACCAGTGTGTAGGAATATTTCATGTGGTGCTTTCATTGTTTTGTACAACCTGTGAACAGATGACTGAAATATTTTATTCATAACAAATATGGACAATCAACTACAAGTAGCTGCAGCTAATAAATAAGAAATTGTGCAATTATCACACATCTTACAGGCCCATTTGTTGTGATTATTATTATTAATGATATATTTAATTATTTATTGGTGTATTTTATCATATTGCATTCATAAAAAACAGTAAGCCACAAGAGTCAGTTGGTTACAGTGATTTTACAGTTGGTTAAAGGGCTACAATACTCTGTGTTTTATTATCAGACAGAATTATTAGACCATCCATTTGGAAAATGCCATATCAATGTAAATATTATTATATTGTCAGTCAAGACATTGTACTAAAGTCTTAGGAAGGTTGTTACACTTTTGTTTTATTAGCAAAATATTTTACATTTGACATTAATTTCATCATAAATGATTATTTTCTAATATCTGTGTGTTTTTATTTTCAACAGGGATCTTTATTAAAGAGGCTACATAATAAGAAGTGTGAGAACTTGATTGGACTTGAAGAACTTTCAGCTCATCTGTCCTGAAGTTCACCAGCATTTACTCTCAGCATGTCTTTGAATGGATGTTTTGCTCTGATTCTGTCTTTTTCTTCCTCCTCCATCTCTCTTTTTCTTACACTTCCACTGCTGTTTATCTGTCTTCCAGTCTTTGTAGTCTCTTTTTCTCTTGTTGAGTCTGTTTATCTGCTCGTGTTTCCATAGCAAACGAGATTGTGATGCTGTTTGGTCACCTGAATGAAGACAGGTTTGCACTGGACTACAGTTTTCCCATGTGCGCACTGCAAGCCTTCGCCATTGCCCTGTCCTGGTTCAACAGCCTCATATGACCCAACAGCCTCACATGTCTTCCCCCTGTTCCTATTCTCTCTCTCTCTCTCTCTCTCTCTCATTCACACTTCTCAACACATGATATCTCTTTCACTTCCTCTCCAGCTTGAAACACCAAAGCAATAAAAGTAAAACAACTACAAACCACATTAGTGATAATTATTTGGTTTATCCTCATGTGTTGGGTGTCTAATAAGAGAATATCTGTGTTTGTGCACTCAAACAAATAAAAATGTAGCACAAAAACAAACAAGCAATCAAGGGACACTTTTCTACTATCGAGCCAAATGGTTCTCAGCGTCGCTAAATCAGAGCCAGTGGCTGGTTGCACTAGCTGTGTGTAAGTTCAAACGTAGGCTAGTTGTACCGTAAGTGTTTAGTAAGTTGAGGTTTATGCACAGCTGTGTTCCATTATTGATGTTAATTGTGCTGTCACTCTCTAAAGGTATAAATAAAGTGTGTAAGACCTCCAAATATCTCCCCACAGCCTTTTATTCTGTGGTTGTGGGTAATCTTCCCTCTCATATCTCTCCCTCTGTCCCATGGAACAGCTCCATAAACAGTAGTATTTAATGCTAGTATAGTTTACTGTATTGAGAAGCAGTCCAATGTTTCACCCTGCCAAAATGTATGTTACAAGATTGGCCCTGATCTCAATAAGGTTTTCCGTGCTTTCTGTGTGGCTGGGCTCTGGTTGCTGATCCATTGGTTCGGATTAAACTCTGGCAAATATTGTTTCTCTGTACTATGATGTCTTCACTTCCAAGCTTCCTTGAATATTATTCTTTTTTACTTTTCTGTGTTTCGCAAAGAGACTTGTGAAACTATGGCATTTGGAAAAGACATACAATCAAAATCAGTATCTGAAATTCAATACAGCCTCACTCTTTACCTTAAGAGTCTTTTAATAGTTAACGTTGACAAAGTTAATATATCAGAAACCTGACATATCATAAAATAAAATGTTAGCAAGAACGTCAGCTATTTCTGTGTTACATAGAACCTTTGACGTCCAGCTGTTCCATGATTCGAGGGGCACAATATCCGTGGTTACCTGAGAACATTACATAAACAATGATGAAAATTCCTTTTAGTCATTAATTAGTTACTTAGTCAAGTCAAGTCAAATTTATTTATATAGCGCCTTTTACAACAGATGTTGTCACAAAGCAGCATTACAAAGAATCCGGGTCCACGCCCCCAGTGAGCAAGCCTTGGCGACAGTGGCAAGGAAAAACTCCCTCAACAGGAGGAAGAAACCTTGAGAGGAACCAGACTCAAAAGGGGAACCCATCCTCCTCTGGTCGACACTGGATAACAGCACAGACACAAAACAGTATAAGTGGATACAGTTTAACACCACCGTGCAGTGCGCCGGCTGCATCAGTCACGTCAGACCCTCTCAGGACAGGCAGCCGCTCAGCTCAGGAAAAGAGAGGGGGAGGGGGAAAGAGGGGGGGGAGGGGGGGGATAAGAGGGACATAGTTAGGAAAACAAATTAACCAAAGGCTCGACTGAACAGGTAAGTTTTTAGCCTAGACTTAAAGATGGAGGCTGTGTCTGAGTCCCGAACACAGACTGGTAGGCTATTCCAAAGCTGGGGGGCTTTGTATGAAAAGGCTCTTCCCCTCTGACGTAACTTTATTTATTCTGGGTAGTAATAATGAGCCTGCACCTTGTGATCTAAGTGGGCGTGTCGGTTGATAATAGGAAATAAGGTCACTGATGTACTGAGGAGCAAGGCCGTTCAAAGCTTTATATGTCAGTAGAAGAATTTTGTACTCAATGCGGAATTTAACTGGCAACCAATGTAACGTACACAAAATTGGGCTAATGTGGTCAAATTTCCTGGTTTTGCTGGGAACTCTGGCTGCAGCGTTCTGGACTAACTGAAGCTTGTTAAGGTTTTGGCTGGAACAACCAGAAAGCAGAGCATTACAGTAATCTAACCTAGACGTGATAAAGGCGTGAACTAAAGTTTCTGCATCCTGTAGCGACAGTGCATTTCTTAATTTAGCGATATTACGCAGGTGGAGGAAAGCTCCACCTTCTGGTAACATTGGTAATATGCTCATCGAAGGCCAGACTGGGATCAATCGTGACACCAAGGCTTTTTACAGATGTGCCTGGTGCAGTTGAGAAACTATCGAGATTAAGAGTAAACATAGGCAGACTATCCCTAGCAGCTTTTGGACCAGGAAGAAGAACTTCTGTTTTGTCTGAATTTAATAAGAGGAAGTTACTTGACATCCATTCTTTAATGTCTTTGACACAGTCCTCTATCTTATTAAGTTCAATTTTGTCCTCTGGATCAGCTGAAATATATAATTGTGTATCATCTGCATAGCAGTGGAAGCTGATGCCATGTTTTCTAATGATGGTACCTAGTGGTAGCATATATAAGGTAAATAATATGGGTCCTAAGACAGAACCCTGTGGAACACCATACTTTACTCTTGTGAGAGCTGATGGTTCACCATTTACATTAACAAACTCAAAGCAATCACTAAGGTAAGATTTGAACCACGAAAGAGCTTTACCTGTCACACCTACTAGTTTCTCAAGCCTGTCTAATAGAATGGAATGGTCTATTGTGTCAAATCCTGCACTAAGGTCGAGTAAAACCAGTAAGGATATGTTTCCTTTGTCAGCGGATAATAAAAGATCATTTACAATTTTCACTAACGCTGTTTCGGTACTATGGTGAGGCCTGAAGCCAGACTGAAATTTTTCATGTATATTACTCCTATGCAAATGGGAACATAATTGTTTTGTCACAGCTTTCTCTAAAATTTTTTATAAAAAGGGAAGATTTGAAATAGGTCTATAGTTTGATAGCTCAGAGGGGTCAAGACTAGGTTTCTTTATTAGGGGTTTAATTACACCTAATTTAAGAGATTTTGGAACATACCCGAGGCTGAGAGAAGAGTTTATTGTAGATAGAAAAGGCTTGGTTATTTCTGGCAAAACGTCTTTAAGTAAACCTGTAGGAATAGGATCTAGTATATAAGTTGTTGTTTTTGAAGATGAAATAATTTGGACAAGCTTTGTTTGTTGGAGTAAAGACTCCAGCATCTCTCTAGTGGTTATACTGCACTCTAGATCTAGATTAGGTTTATAGGACACTGCACTGCAATGCTGCGCATTTTGAATTTTGTGCCTTATCAATTCAATTTTATTATTGAAGAAGTTCATGAAGTCAATACTGCTGTATGCTGATGGTATCTGGGCTTCAGTATCTGCTTGATTATTAGTTAATTTAGAGATAGTACTGAATTGTAGCCTAGGATTATTCTTGTTATTTTCAATCAATGACGAGAGATAGGCTGAACGTGCTGACTTTAGTGCTCTTCTATAGTCTATAAGACTCTCCTTCCAGGCAGATTGGAAAACCTCAAGTTTAGTCTGATGCCATTTTCGCTCTAATCACCTAACATTCTGTTTCATAGCTCGAGTATGGTCATTGTACCATGGAGCGAGCCTTTTCTGCCTTATTCTTTTACTTTTTAATGGAGCCACATTATCTAAAGTAGAGCGAAAAGTGTCTTCCAAACATTTAGTCAGCATATCTAATTCATTAGGTTCAGACGGACAACTAATTAAGGACGAAAGATCTGGAAGGTTTTCAATAAAGCTATTACTTAGTCAAATCAATTGACTAAAGCAGTGTTTCTCAATCCTGGTCAGGGACGCCCACTGACCTGTACACTATAGTGCTTTTCCTGCTTTAACACACTCACTCTTCCTTAATAATGGGCTGTTGATGAGCTGATTAGTTGGGTCAGGTGTGTTGAGAGTACTAAAACCTCCAGGATAACAGTGAAGAAACTGAGGAGTAAAGCACCCAACATCTGGAAAGCCTTCTATTTTCTCTGAGAACTGAGAAATTATACTGATCATTCCATCTGCCAAGTCTGGCTCAGTGAGTCTTCCTCTGGCCCACTGAACACTCCTCGCCTCCTCAACTCAACTTACCGGGGTGTCCGTGTATGCGGTTCTATATAGAACCTTTATGAAAATGATTCAATACAGCACCATCTTCTGCTATTGTTATAATGTCAAGCTTGTAACAATGAAAAAATCCCTTTTGGCGCCGTTTAAAACCACTTTCAAAAGGTTTGGTAACTCTTTACATTAAGAGAATACGATCTGCCAGTAATTAAGACGTTTACTAATGAATAATTAAACAGAACATTAATCAGGAACAAATGAATAACATATATTAAGAACAACAAGATTAAACTGCTAATGCATGTACTAATGAATGAAGATGAAGGTAATAAAAGCTTTTCTTCAACATCTGAATTTATCAGGATTTCCTGTGTTAATTAATGTTTGTTGTCACAAGATCCTCCTGAGACACAGTGTTCTGGAATATTGTGTCTATCAAAGTCAACTGTAGCTCCATCCTCTCATCATCTTGTCCTTCTGCTTCATCTTCCTGTGTAAGCAGCTCTTGTATTTGCCTGTCTCTGTCTGTCAGGTCTTGAGTTTATTATGTTACCGTGTCTGTTTCTACCTACTGAGTGTCTGTTGATGTAATAAAATCAAAAACTTACACTGACATCTTTTTACAGTTACCATAATTTTAATTAATCTTTAATGTTAATATTGTGACACGTTTTAACTCCTATGCTGATACTCAGAGCTGCATGAGGGAAC
Organism: Colossoma macropomum; assembly: GCF_904425465.1. Taxonomy (NCBI): domain Eukaryota; kingdom Metazoa; phylum Chordata; class Actinopteri; order Characiformes; family Serrasalmidae; genus Colossoma; species Colossoma macropomum. The sequence continues at coordinate 3,459,127 of NW_023494786.1, read as the reverse complement.
GGTTTATCCTACAGTGACCACTGAACTCAGAAATTAGTTAATAATTGATAGGGAAAGTGCAGCGTCTTTCTCCTAGGATCATAAGAATCCTTCATTCAGAGGGTCCCAGTCCCAGTTCTGGACCCCACACTATGGACATTTTTGTGCTTTCCCTCATCTAGAACACCCAACTGAGTCAATTCTCAATTCATTATAAAGAAAGTAATGATTACTGATCATTCATGATGAATTTATAACACAGGACCCGTGAATATGTCAGTGTAGTGCACTGAAAATTATGAGGAGTCAATACATACTGGTTCCACAAACATCTGTAAAACAGACAGAACTACTTAACTTCACGAATATATTCATATTGTAGTGTGTGGTGTTTCCAAAGACTCACACAAGCTGAAGATCGAGTCCAGACTCAGCTTTACTGAAAAACTCAGAACTGCGTACAAAAGAAAAGAGGATGATACAGCTGGAGGCTCTGATTGGCACCCTAACGGCATCTGATTCAAAGAATCAGACATGGGAAGAATACTGAGAGATCACTAAAGCACTAAAACATACAATGAACTGGTCACGCTGATGAAGGAACATTTTAACCCAAAGCCGAGTGAAGCTGTACAGTGATATAAATTTGATTCACGCTCTCGTGAACCCACTGAGACCGTAACGGAATGTGTTGCAGAGCTGAAGCATTTCACACAAGATTGCAACTATGGGAGCCACTGGATCAAACACTGAGAACCTTTCTAATTTAGAACCAAACAGAACAGACGAGTCTGACAACACATACCCAGATAGCAAGCGACTCCGATCCGGATCCGCTTTTCCCCCCGGAGGATCCGCATAACAGTCACGTCCTTTTGCAGATTTGGTCCGGCTTTGGAACGGGTTCGGTTCACAACTCGTTTCTTTGTGCCGTATAGATTGATTCACTGCCGATGCTCGCGCTCGAGCTGCATTTAAATTTTTTCCGTTTAACGGTTTCAGCAGCCAGTCAGTCGTTTGAGGTGAGTTATCTTAATCTGTAGCTATATTAATTCATATTTGCAATTCATTAAGCTGTACTGTCTATATGTTTTGTGTTTCTATGAAAAGTGGTACAACTAATATCTCTGCCTGTTCCTTTCGAAGGTAAGTTAATACTAGCTGTTGATCTTGCTAACGCGAGCTAACTAGGTTAGGTTTCTGAGCTGAGCGCTATTTGGGATTTTTATGTCAGCTCTAGTTTAAATTCAGACGTCTTTAGCTCATCGTTAACAGACATGTAGGTTAAGGAACACTCATATGTGTACGTTTTTTAAAGTTAACGCTTTTTTAACGGCTTGAACTTTAAGTCGGTCTTTTATTAATGTAGCATTAGCCTGTTAGCCAGCTAGCTAGATTGTTGCTACCTGCTGAGCTTGCTAGCTGGTGAGTGAACAGTAATATAGAGGCCATTGTTAACTGTAGCTGTGCTCCCAAACAAGGAAGCTAGTTTTTATTAGCTGCTGCATCAGCTGGATAATGTGGAGCAGGTTCTGTGACTTATATCTAAGATCTTGGAAAAAGTTGTAGCAAAACAGTTAAGCTCCTTTTTACATAGGAATCAAATACATGAAAAATTCCAATCTGGTTTTAGGCCACATCATAGTACAGAAACAGCACTAGTAAAAATTGTAAATGATCTATTATTATTTTCTGACCAAGATCATGTGTCCTTGTTAGTCCTCCTCGATCTTAGTGCGGCATTTGACACAATAGACCACACTATCTTACTAGACAGACTAGAAAACCTTGTAGGGGTAACAGGAACAGCTCTTTCCTGGTTCCGGTCCTACCTCACTGATCGGTATCAGTTTGTTAATATAAACGGTGAATCATCTGTTCTCACAAAAGTAAAATATGGTGTTCCACAAGGCTCTGTTTTAGGACCTGTATTATTCACTTTATATATGCTACCACTGGGCACCATTATCAGTAGACACGGCATAAACTTCCACTGCTATGCCGATGACACTCAGTTATATTTAGCAAGCGACCCAGATGATAGAATTAAACTTAGCAAGATTGAAGACTGTATACAAGACATAAAGGACTGGATGTCGAGTAACTTTCTCCTTCTAAACTCAGATAAAACAGAGGTTCTGCTTCTTGGTCCAAAAGCAGCTAGAAACAAACTGTCTAATTTAACACTTAAACTTAACAATTTCTCAGTTGCATCAAGCTCATCTGTAAAAAGCCTTGGTGTCATTATAGACCCTGATCTGTCCTTCGACACACATATAACTAATATTACTAGAACAGCCTTCCTGCATCTTCGCAATATTGCTAAATTGAGAAATGCATTATCTCTACAGGATGCAGAAAAGTTAGTTCATGCATTTATTACTTCAAGGCTAGATTACTGTAATGCCCTGCTGGCTGGATGTCCCAGCAAAAGCATTAACAAGCTTCAGCTAGTCCAGAACGCTGCAGCCAGAGTTCTTACTAGAACCAGAAAGTTTGACCATATCAGCCCAGTTTTATCAGCCCTACACTGGTTGCCAGTAAAATTTCGGATTGATTATAAAATTCTCTTACTGACTTATAAAGCACTAAACGGACTCGCCCCGCTGTACCTGAGTGAACTTCTCTCTCACTATGAACCATCCCGCCTACTTAGATCACAAGGTGCTGGCTTACTATTAGTACCCAGAATTAATAAAGTTACGTCAGGGGGGAGAGCTTTCTCATACAAAGCCCCCCAGCTTTGGAATAGTCTTCCTGTTAATGTTCGGGACTCAGACACAGCCTCAGTCTTTAAGTCTAGGCTAAAAACCTACTTGTATATTCAAGCCTTTGGTAATTAGTTTTCCCTGTTAGTTCTATACCTGCCAGAGTCTCTGCTAATTTGTGATCGGTCACCCATTACAGAACTAACTCTGTGTGTTTTCCTCTCTGTGTGTTTTCCTTTCTTTTCCTCGCCGAGTTGAACAGCTGCCCATCCTGTGCGTTCTGATGCTGCTGCCTTTTCTGCCTCGATCGGGTGCCACTGCTCGCCAGCCCTCTGGACCGGGTTACCAACATTGAGCCTCCTGCTGTACAACGCCGTGCAAACCTCACCCTCACAACCTGACCCCACTGATACTACTGCTGTTGCTGCATGAACTATTCAAAATTATTCACTTGAACCAATCAATCATTCAAACTAATTCAAATTAATCAATCACCCATTGACTGTGTTTTTCCTCTTTTTCTTTGCCGAGTTGAACAGCTGCCCATCCTGCTGCTGATGCTGCTGCCTCTGCTGCCTTGATCGGGTGCCACTGCTCACCGTGCAAACCTCACCCTCACAACCTGACCCCACTGATGCTGCTGCTTCTGCTGCATGAACTGAACTATTCAAATTAATTGTTTCCTTCACGTTTTACCCTGTTTTTTGTACTATAATACTTTATACTAACAATGTTTACTATCCGGTGTCGACCAGAGGAGGATGGGTTCCCCTTCTGAGTCCTGGTTCCTCTCAAGGTTTCTTCCTGTTTCTCTTAGGGAGTTTTTCCTTGCCACTGTCGCCACTGGCTTGCTCATGGGGGCTCGGACCCGGACTTCTTTTTGTAATGCTCATTTCCTTGTAAAGCTGCTTTGTGACAACACCTGTTGTAAAAAGCGCTATATAAATAAACTTTACTTACTTACTTACTATTTACAGCATGGCAGTGATTTCTGTGACATAAACGCAAACAAAAACTTTTATATGTAAAGTCTGTTTGACAGACCTCAGTTAAACTCTCTTTTAGCTCATGGTAGGCTAGCAGGCTAGCAGGCTACAGTCGCTAATTAGCAAGCCTACCATTAGCAGTTTAAGAAGCACCAACTTCATATGAGTAGCAAACTTTAAAGCTAGCTGGCTAGCTATGTTAGCGATCTGCCAAACAGCATCTTTCTTTTAGTTTCATGGCGATTTTTGAAGCACTACTTCAGAAAACATCCACTTTTCACTGCTCAGTCAAAAACGCGTCTTCTAGCTAACTTGTATCTCAGCGTCGCGGTTTTGCTGTGGCGTTTTGATTTCCATTTTCTAGCATAGCTAGCTAGTTGTTTGGGATCTGGGAAGAGCCACGTAAGGTCTCTGATATAATGTGCCAGCTAACCTTAGCTGTTTGTACCAAGCTGATCCTGTAAGAATGATTTCATTGATGGTTTATTGCCTGCATTCGTTTTTAAAGAGGAGTTCAAAATTAACTGGTGATGCTGCTTTATGTTAGCCGGGTAATCTAGTTTGGGATGACAGCTACTGTTAGCAATAGCTTCTAGCCAACTTAGCTAGCATAATATAAACAGAGTTCATCAAAGTCATGCTACATATAAAAGTTCTTCTTTCTTTTGAAAACAGAAATATTACAGAAATGGCTGGCATGTTGTACAAAGACACAGAGACTGCTTGATGTAAGAAGCTGCAGCAGACTGCAGTAAAAACAAGGCTGTCCCACACATTTTAGCTCTGTTTAAAGTTAAATCAGCGCTTCCATCCACTTCTTATTCTCACTGTTTGTCACAACAGTGCAGGAAAACTAAAATATAGCTGTTATAGCTCAGTGTTTGAGCATTATATTTCACTACTATAACATTTTGTCATCACTTCTGCAATAGTTATATTGAGCGGCCGTGAGTTTTACCCTGCTAACTTAAACCGGAAGTAATCACGATCCTTTGTGAAAAGGGCCCATGGTGTTGCGCTGGTCTGAGTAGATCAGACACAGCAGTGCTGCTGGACACCTCAGTGTCACTGCTGGACTGAGAATAGTCCACCAACCAAAAATATCCAGCCAACATCATCCTGTGGGCAGCGCCCGTGACCACTGATGAAGGACCAGAGGATGACCAACACAAACTGTGCAGCAGCAGATGAGCTATCGTCTCTGACTTTACATCTACAAGGTGGTCTGACAAGGTAGGAGTGTCTAATAGAGGGGACAGTGAGCGGACACAGTGTTTAAAAACTCCAGCAGCACTGCTGTGTCTGATCCACTTGTACCAGCACAACACACACTAACACACCACCACCACGCCAGTGTCTCTGCAGTGCTGAGAATGATGCAACACCCAAACAGTACCTGCTCTGTGAGGGTCCATGGGGGTCCTGACCACTGAAGACCTTGTTTTTCTGGATTTCAAAGTGAGCATCATGCTTGTTTAGATTACTCAACAAATCCCAAAGCTGTGAGGACAGTGTTTGTGTTCTTGTCTTTTGTGGCCTTACAAGAATGATTGACACTGTATTTTCATTATGTGTGTATCTGTGTTGCTCTATTATTTTTTTGAAATAAGAGTAAAAACAAAAGAAAACACTGAGGTCCCATAACTGGAGCTCAAAAGTGCTCAAAATACACCAATCAGACATAACATTATGAGCACCTCCTTGTTTCTACACTCATTGTCCATTTTATCAGCACCACTTACTATATAGGTGTACTTTGTAGTTCTACAATTACAGACTGTAGTCCATCTGTTTCTCTGCATACTTTGTTAGCCCCCTTTTACCCTGTTCTTCAGTGGTCAGGACCCCCATGGACCCTCACAGATATATTTTGGTTTGTCCATCTGAATTTACACGACCAAATCGTGAGGCAGATTATTGAGAATCTGCATGGAATAAATGTAATTTTTTATTTTATTCTATTGATTTATTTTTGGTAAAAGCTCCCCTCAAATTAACAGAAAATGTGTTTTATGATCTACACATATTGCTATATGCTTACAATTTACTGCTGAAAGCCAAAAATCTTAATATAAAAATGATTTTTACAGAGCAGATCATCTGTTTATAGTTTATAGCCCAGATTTGTGGAAAAATGGGTCGACTTTCAGTAGAAAAAAAAATTGTGAGTTCAGCTTCTTTTATTATAAGGGTTAAAATTACATCACCCATCTATTTGACTGGAAAGAAGACAGTTACAGCCTCATATGACACCCACCTTTTGAATGTAGCTTATGAAATATGAAAGTTATGAAGAATATGACGAAGTGCGTTTTGGAACCACTGGTGGTCTCAAGGAGTTGAAAAGGCTAAACTGCATCAATAAGTCCACGTGGCCTTAATGAAGGCCTGGATGAAGTTTAGGTGGGCTGAGAGAAGTTTTTCAGATATATTTACAGAGTTAATTTGGGTGACTATTGACTTCTATTATGTGTTAGCAACATTAGCCTTATAGTGCCAGCGCTAAACTAAAAAAGCTCAATTTCGACACTACATGTCTTGGCTTGACATCTGGAGAAAGTGGAAAATTATGAAAACACTGATAATTGTTTTCATAATTTCACATTCCATAATGGGTTATTTTGAACAACCAAATGTAATGTTGGCAGTAAGGGGCATTAATAATTCGCGAAACCACGTTTTTATTGTTATAACAAAAAACAAGAATGTTTAGTAATGCTGTACTTTAAGGTCTCCTTCTTAGCTATTACTAAATTATTAGTAAGCGTTTAATGAAGCCCCTGTAGATTAAACCATAGCATTTCTGTCTTTTCTAATACCAATTCTAAGCTTAGAAATGTGGTATAAATTTGATGTGATGTTCTTTACAGTTTTATTAATTACATCAATAATTCTGTCGTGCGCCTGGACTTCAGCAGCATCCATGGCTCCCAGAAATAAACTGTTCACATGCATCAGGTCACAACTGACAAAGTCTGAGGTGCACATGATCAGGTATATCTATATAATAGATACAGGCCTGGTGTTCAGGCCTATTTCCACCACTGGACATAGAGCCCTTTATGACATCACTACATCGCCATGGTAACTATAGAATAGAATCCCAGTGGCACCACACAACCAAAATCTAAGCTGCAGAGTGGAAGGAAGGACAGTTTTGTCATCGTTAAAACAAACGAAGTTACTAACGTTTAGTAGGTTCTGTACTGAAAAATGATTCCAGTCGTTCACCTGCATCAGGTCGACTGTCCAGGTATGTATGTACACACTAAAAGGTTTGAGCTGGGAGTGACTGACCATGGTGTTGAGTGTTGGTGACTTATGTGAGCAAGAATTGAGCCAAATATACAAACACTGGTAGATGCATTAATGTGGAAAATTAGTTCTTAACTGTTTGTTTGTTTACTAATTAATTAGTTAGTAATTGATTCATTGTTATATTTGAGTTGTGAGCATACTTGACATACCTTTGTGATATGTTAGTCAAGGAATATGAACAGTTAATAATTCAATAAATTCTCAATGGCCAAACATGGTAGAAAATCCTAGTAAGCAAATGCTTACAAACCACCTGGAAATAACTTCCCAAATATCTTTATTAATGAATTTTCAAGACCATAAATAATTTACTGTAAAATTAGTGTTCAAGCATAAACGTGACTTTCACTAATATTGTTTCAGGTCTACTAATCTACTAATTAGGTCTACTAATAGTTTGTAAGTTAGAGAAGCTCTTATTAAAGCATCACATAAATACATTCATACCACATTTTAAAGCTTACAAACAAATGATATGTTTCTATTTACTATGGCTTTGATAGATTTCTAAAAGGTCTTCAACTGTTTTTCTGTGAGAAAGAAGGAGAGACAGTGTTTGTATATGTGGGAGAGAGAGAGAGAGACAGTGAGTGTATAGGTGGGAGAGAGAGAGACTCTCCCTGTCACAGTCTCTCTCTCTCCCACATATACACACATTGTCTCTCTCTCTCCCATATACACACTGTCTCTCTCTCCCACATATACACACACTGTCTCTCTCTCTCCCACATATACACACACTGTCTCTCTCTCCCACATACTCACACATTGTCTCTCTCTCTCCCATATACACACTGTCTCTCTCTCCCATATACACACTGTCTCTCTCTCCCACATATACACAGTCTCTCTCTCCCACATACTCACACACTCTCTCTCTCTCCCACATATACACAGTCTCTCTCTCTCCCACATATATACACACTGTCTCTCTCTCTCTCTCTCCCACATATACACAATGTCTCTCTCTCCCACATATACACACTGTCTCTCTCTCTCTCCCTCATATACACTGTCTCTCTCTCTCCCACATATACTCTCTCTCTCTCTCCCACATACACAAACGTTCTCGCTCTCCCATATACACAGTCTCACTCTCTCCCACATACTCACCCACTTTTTTCAAGAAGGAAACCTTAAAGTGATGTTTTTGAGATTCTGTTGAGCTCTTAGAGAGGGAGCTGTTACATGTGCTGTACTAGTCACAAGCACATAGCAGTTAGTTGGGGTACTGGTTAATACCAAAGACCCACATACTGAAGACTGGGGTTCAGTTCCCCTTTGGATAAATATGCATGCATGCTATGCTTTGGAAAAGTGTCCTAACACTATGTTTGCTTTCCTCAGACACTCTCCTGATAAAAGTGTTTGCGATGTGCTGTAAATTAAATTGTTTCATTCCTGTCCTCTTTTTTCTCTCGAGCCGCTGCCCCCCACAAATTTGTGCACAGGCCAGCTGACTGTATTGTTCGACAGTCAGTGCAATCCAGGAATACTTGAGTTTAAAACAGTCCAACCTGTGGTGTTGCTGGTCAATCTGATGTTCTGATTAACCCCTTAAAATCCCAGGCATTTTATATTTTAAGGCATATTATTATCCAGTAACTACAGAGACTTCAATGCAAACTGGTTGAGCGATTCTTAGGTTATAGAAGGGTGTAATAAATATTTGGGCCTGCTGGTGGGCCCTGGCTATTTAAGGGGTGAAAGAAGCCTATTTGAAAAGTTACAGCAACTCATGTATCCTGTGTAACGGCCTAAATAGCCAATAATAAAAGCTCATTGGCAAAAACCGACCTAAACTGAAGGCTCAGCAACGGCTTTCTTAGTGTGTTAAACAACATAATTTCCTATATTCTGTAGTAACAATGCTTAAAGTCATGTGGCTGCATTGGGTTCCCTGCCCAGGTATGTTAAAATCATAAACCTAAATCAGAAAGATGCAATTTGTTCAACAGACAAGTTCCAGATTAACAGTATGTTTTGCTTGGAGAAATAACAGTAAAGACTGATCAATTTGTGATGATGTTTTGTCTCTCTCCAGTCTGTAGACCTGGTCTACGTGAGAACCTCCAGAGAGGCCCTCAGGCCCTAGTGCCTGAAGTGCATCTGGAGGACGAGGACAAAAACTGAAGACTTCTTCCGCCTCCTGTCGTCATCAACCCCGAGAGAGAGGATGACCATCCCGCTCTTTTGATACCAGAACATCCGGATGAAGCTGTGATTGGCATTGATGTGAGGGATGAACAGGAGCATGAGGAGGATCATTTTGGAGTCCTGATTGAGTATTTCGGTGAGGAGGTAAAGGAACGTGAAGAGGAAAATGCCGAAGAACCTGTGATTGGCATTTATGAGAGGGAAGAAGAGGAGCATGAGGAGGAACATGTCGGTGAAGCAATGATTGATGCTGATGTGAGGCAAGAACAGGGGCATGAGGAGGAACACTTTGAAGTCCTGATGGAGTATGTCGGTGAGGAGGAACAGCTGCATGTAGAGGAACATGTCGGTGAAGCCATGATTGCCTTTGATCTGATGGAACAACAGAGGCATGAAGAAGAACATGTCGCTGAAGCTATGATTGACTTTGATGTGAGGGACGATCAGAGGCATGAAGAGGAACATTTTGGTGTTCTGATTGAGTATTACGGGGAGGAGGAACAGCTGCATGAAGAGGTCTGTGAAGCTGTGTTTGGCTTTGATGCGAGGGATGATGAGGAGCAAGAGGAGGAACACTTTGGAGTTCTGATTGAGTTTTTCGGTCAGGAGGAACAGGAGCACGAAAACGAACATGTCGGTGAAGCCATGATTGGCTTTGATCTGAGGGAACACCAGGAGCTTGAGGAGGAACACTTTGGTGTTCTGATAGAGGATTTCGATGAGGAGGAACAGCTGCATGAAGAGGAAAATGCTGGTGAAGCCGTGATTGGCTTTGATCTGAGGGAAGAACAGGAGCATGAAGAGAAACATTTTGCTGTTCTGATTGAGGATTTCGGTGAGGAGGAACAGGTGCGCGAAGAAAGAAATGCACTGGAAGATGCTGAGGATGATGGTGGCAACGGAAATCCGGACAACAGAGACGAGCACAGGAGGGTAGACTCCCCTCAAGAGGCCATGCCAAGGATGGGGGAGAATCCAACTGATGCCGAGTCTGCAAGTTCCTCCAGCAGTTCCAGGCAAGACAGGAACCCCAGAGTCCCAGAGCAATATAACGGTATGTTATTGATATCATGACATCAAATTACACACTTCTGTTCTGTGTTGTATGTACTTAAAGAATACTGAACAATTAACATCTCTAGATGACCCGTCCTGTTAACAACAGGAACAACAACAACCAGTGAATAGAAACTGTACAAACAGCATAGTAATAAGTAGCAGAGTGGATGTTTAATTACACTGTAATAGACCATTTTCACACTTACGTGTTTGTTACTGTGGAAGAGTAAATAATAGTGTTAAATGGCTTCTGGTTGCGCTGTAAACAATGGCTGATACTGTCTGAAATCATTGCTGCTTTTCTAAATGCACCAATAATTCAATCAAACAACCTCATCTGAGTTTCCACTCGATCAAGTTTAAAAATGTTCAGCTTCAGATAAAAAGCTCCACTAGTTATGTGTCACTTTCAATGAGGTAACCAATCAAAAAAGGGTAAAACTGATCTGGAGAGTGAAGGTGGGCCGTACTGTGGGACAGATTTACTCACATTTTTGATTAAACATGCTCAGCTCCAAGTCAAATATCTATTCACTGGCATATTTGCAATCCTGGAGATTGTCAGGACAGAGGTTTGCTAAAAAACCCTGAGAAATAGACTCCTCATCACAGCAGCTTGGTGATTAGTTTACTGTAGTGTAGGAATATGATGCTGTGTTTCTGAGCTGGTTGTGTTCACGGCACTTGCTAATGTTGCTAATGTTTACATGGGCTGAGTAGGAAGAGTTAAACCTGATGGACTTTTTCTCCAAAATGAAGCGCAATTAGAGCAAATCTGTTTAGGGATGTGTGATGTGGTGTTGAACATAAAGATCTGCTCCGCTCTGTTAAACGGTGCAGGTGGAAGTTCAATAATGCTACTATTTACCGAATGTGATGCAGAGACTGTGAAAAAGTTCTATTATACTCATTGATTTTAACTCTTCCAACTTGTTTTCAGACCTCAGGACAACATATTCTGATGCAGGTTTTGTATTCTTAGAGTGTCATTTTCACTTTTATCATATCTCTCACTCTCAGCCTCCATGATGCCACGTCCTGATGCCTCCACACCGCCTCAGAATGACCCTGTCCCTGGAAACCACCTGGAAGTTTCCAATCATGTTGAAGCTCATAGCTCCATTGCTGCTGGTCCCTCTGAGGGCCACAGCTCCAGCAGCCCGGAGACCCAGAGCAACTCCAGGAAGAGGAAGAGAGAGAGCGACTTTCCATGCTCCTCCTTTAACAGCCCTGAGACGGACGACAGCCCCAGCAAAAGGAGAACATCGGACAGCAGACCTGGATGGAACAACAACTCACTGTCTATCAGGGATGAGCAATATCACAGTATGTTACTGATATCATGACATCAAATTACACACTTCTGTTCTGTGTTATAGGTACTTAAAGAATACCAAACAACTAACATCTCTAAATGACTCGTCCTGTTAACAACAGGAACAACATTAACGAGTGGACAGAAACTGTACAAACAGTATAGTAATAGTAAACAGTAAAGTAGCAGAGTGGATGTTGAATTACACTGTAATAGACCATTTTCACACTTCTGTGTTTGTTACAGCAGAAGAGTAAATAGTAGCGCCAAATGGCTTCTGGTTGCGCTGTAAACAGTGGCTGATACTGCCTGAAATCGTTGCTGCATTTCTAAATGCACCAATAATTCAATCAGTCTCATCTGAGTTTTCACTCGATCAAGTATAAAAATGTTCAGCTTCAGATAAAAAGCTCCACTAGTTATGTGTCACTTTTAATGAGGTAGCCAATCAAAAAAGGGTAAAACTGATCTGGAGAGCGAAGGTGGGCGTACAGTGGGACAGATTTACTCACACTGATGTGATGTTGAACATAAAGATCTGCTCCAATGTGTTAAATGGTGCAGGTGGAAGTTTGATAACGCTACTATTTACCAAATGTGATGCAGAGACTGTGAAAAAGGTCTATTTTGCTTATTTATTTTAATCCTTCCAACTTGTTTTCAGACTTCAGAACAACATATTCTGATGCATGTTTTGTATTCTTAGAGTGTCGTTTTCACTTTTATCATATCTCTCACTCTCAGCCTCCATGATGCCACATCCTGATGCCTCCACACCGCCTCAGAATGACCCGACCCAGAATGACCCTGACCCTGGAAACCACCTGGAAGCTCCTAATAATGTTGAAGCTCATAGCTCCAATGCTGCTGGTCCCTCTGAGGGCCACAGCTCCAGCAGCCCAGAAGAGAAAGCGCGACTTTCCAAGCTCCTTCTTTAACCTCTTAAATTTCTTGAGACCACTGATGGTTCTAAAACGCACTTCCTCGTGTTCTTCATAACTTTCATATTTCATAAGCTACATTCAAAAGGTGGGTGTCATATGAGGCTGTAACTGTCTTCTTTCCAGTCAAATTGATGTGTGATGTAATTTTAACCCCTTATAATAAAAGAAGCTGGACAATGTTTTTTTCTACTGAAAGTCGACCCATTTTTCCACAAATCTGGGCTATAAACTATAAACAGATGGGGTCTCTTCAGTGATCTGCTCTGTAAAAATTATTTTTAAAAAATAATACAAAGAGCATTTAAGATTTTTGGCTTTCAGCAGTAAATTGGAAGCATATAGCAATATGTGTGATCATAAAACACATTTTCTGTTAATTTGAGGGGAGCTTTTACAAAAAAAAATTGCATTTATTTCATGCAGTTACTGAATAATTTGCCTTATGATTTGGTCATGTAAATTCAGATGGACACACCAAAACATACCCTGGAGAATAAGAGGTTAACAGCCCTAAGACATCCTCTACAGAGAATGTAGAGGAACATATCTCTAATATGGTATTATTCCTGCAAATTGTGGAGTATTTCTTTTTATTTGCAGAGACTGTGAAAAAGGTCTATTTTAGTCATTTATTTTAACTCTTCCAACTTGTTTTCAGACCTCAGGACAACATATTCTGATGCATGTTTTGTATTCTTAGAGTGTCGTTTCACTTTTATCATATCTCTAACTCTCAGCCTCCACGATGCCACGTCCTGATGCCTCCACACCGCCTCAGAATGACCCGACCCAGAATGACCCTGTCCCTGGAAGAGGAGAAGATTATTTAATTAATTAAATTAATTACAGAATTAAATGAATATTATATGTTTTATTAACTTTCAATAAAAGTCTTTTCTGATTAGTCTGTTTTATTGTGTTGTTAGCTGTTGATAAATTACTTTAAGAGCAGTTTTTTATCGTGTGCACAGCTACAAATGGCACATGTTTACAGAATGTACGAATAAGTATATTTTCTTTAGCGGTTTCCAATAATGACACAGATTAATTCTCAGAAAATCAAGTTTGTGACAATATGTGTGGC